>NC_092106.1:21738988-22038988 GCF_045679555.1 Salvelinus alpinus
AGTTACTGGCTGGGCTCAAGGGCATTGAACCCATCGCCGATGATATCCTGATCGTAGGCTGTGGTGAAACAGACGAAGAAGCAGAACGCGACCACGATGTGAAGCTCCTGGCACTGATGGAGCGCTGCCGATCAGTTAAGCTTTGTCTTGGCCTGAAGAAGCTGCAGTTCAAGGTGAAAGACGTCCACTTCCATGGCCACATTCTCTCGGCAAAAGGCCTGAAGCCGGACCCAGACAAGGTCCAAGCGATCCTCGACATGCCAAACCCGTCTGATGCAAAAGGAGTACAGCGTTTCATCGGCTTTGCAAACTATCTTGCAAAGTTCATGCCACACCTATCAGCAGTCTGTGAGCCTCTGCGCCGGTTGCTGGACAAAGACACACCATGGCACTGGCTACCCAAGCACGAGGCCGCAGTGCAGGAGATGAAATCTCTGGCTTCATCCATGCCAGTGTTGCGCTACTACGACGTCACGAAGCCTGTCACAATCCAGAGCGACTCTAGCCAAAGGGGACTTGGATGCTGCCTTATGCAGGAAGGCCAGCCCGTTGCGTTTGCCTCGAGCGCTCACCCCCACCGAACAAAACTATGCACAAATCGAGAAAGAGTGCCTCAGCATCGTCTTCTCCTGCCAGCAATTCCATCACTACTTATATGGTCGAGAGCTGGTCACCGCTGAAACTGACCACAAACCACTCATTTCCATATTCAGTAAACCTCTCCTCAACGCGCCCAAGAGGCTTCAAAGTATGCTCCTGACTCTGCAAAACTACAGCCTGAAGGTCATTTACAAGCCAGGACCAGAGATGTACATCAGCGACACACTGAGCAGGGCAACAGCACAATGTACAGGTAGAGGCACTGCCTATCAGCGGCAGGCCATCTGTTCGCTACAGCAGGAACAACAAGATGTTCAACAGATCAATCAGGCAGACTACTTAAACGTCACAGATCACCGCCTAGCCCAGATCAGGCAACATACTGACAAGGACGAACACCTACAGTCACTGAAGTCCATGGCTCTCGCAGGTTGGCCATATCTGAAAGAGGAGACACCTTTCACAGTGAGAGAATACTGGACCTTTCGAGATGAGATCAGTGTGCAAAATGGCGTCTTGTTCAGAGGTCAGAAGGTCATTATTCCCAAATCACTACGTCCAGAGATGCTTACCCGCATACACTCCAGTCACGTTGGAGGTGACGCATGCTACCGTCAGGCTCGTGAAACATTATACTGGCCAAACACGCAAGCAGAAATTAAAGACTTTGTCAGCAACTGTACCACATGCAACGAGTACGCTCATGAACAGCAAAAGGAAACCATGATGTCACACGAACTGCCCACAAGGGCCTGGCAAATCATCAGCATGGACTTATTCAGCCACAGACAAAAGGACTATCTTCTCCTCGTTGATCATTACTCTGACTTTTGGGAAATTGAACTGCTCCCTGACTTGTCTGCAGAGACGGTCATAAAGCGCTGCAAGGCGCAGTTTGCAAGGCAAGGTCAGCCTGACAAGGTAATCACGGACAATGGCCCACAATTCACTGCACAGTTCAAGCGTTTCGCCTCAGAATGGGAGTTTGACCACGTGACCTCCTCTCCAAGACACCCAAAAGCAAATGGCAAGGCAGAATCAGCTGTCAAGATTGCAAAAAACCTGTTAAGCAGGGCCTTGCGCGACAGCAACGACCCATGGAAAGCGATCTTACAGTGGAGGAACACACCCACCGAAAACATGGACAGCAGCCCAGCACAACGCCTTCTGTCCAGACGTCTGAAGACTACTATCCCCGTAGCGAACAAGCTACTTGAGCCCTGCGTCATGGTTGGCGTCACGGACAAACTGCGTCACAGAAAGCAGCTCGCTAAGTGCTTCTACGACCGGACTGCTCGAGACCTACCAGAGCTGGAGGTGGGTGAAACTATAAGGATGAAACCGCTGCCGGGAGACCACACAGGACTTTGGAGGCTGGGCACATGCCTACAGAGAGTTGCACCACGTTCTTACCTGGTGGATGTTGGTGGCTCCCTCTATCGTCGCAATCGGGTGGATCTGCGCGTAGCAGAGCAGACAAACCAGAACATGCCATACACTCACCTAGATGAGCTGGATCACAGTCCAGGCCTAAGGGTAAGGGGTGCAGAATTGAGACATGAGCCAACTGAAGGTGAAGCTTCTACCCCACCAAACTCTCCAGCTCGTGGCCCTAATCCTACCCCTGTCAGAGCCAATACTTACTCACGGGTGGGTCGGCTGTGCAAGCCACCGGACAGGCTTACTCTGTAAGCAAGAGACTTAACTTGTCTGTTAATTAAAAAAATATTACACTTTTTTTTTTTTATTAAAAAAAGGAAGATGACAGCTGAAGTAAAAAGAAAATGTCATGCTTTTCAATTGTTATGACTTGACTGTTAAGAACTCAATGTTATGCCGTTATGTTTGCACTTTCTATTGAAAAGGATGATGTTACGGAGTCTAGTTGATAGGTAATCGACTAGTTGGACTGTTCCCCAGACTCCACGCGTAGGGATTTGTACAATGCTTAACAAGGCTATTGAATTTAACATTGGTGTCTGTCTTTATTCCTTAATCCGACATATCATACAGAAACAGGTTCTTCTAATGGTTGGATGGACAGGAGGATGTTTCAGCATGGCATTCACTTTTCAACGAGGAGATTTGGAATTACCATTAAAACCTCTTATGGCTGCAAGGTGAATATTGAAAAAACTGGAAAATATGTGCACATTTTCAAACGGCCTCCTAAGAAACTTTTTATTTTACAATATGCATATATTTACTACTGTTGGATAGATAACAGTCTATAGTTTCTAAAAAGGTTTGAATTATTTCTCTAAGTCGAACAGAAATATTTTTACAGCCATTTTCCCAGCCGAATTGAGATTTCCAAAATGCGATGTGTGTCTTTAAGACCTTGTCTATAAAAGGTCATTAGACTTGGGACCGTAGAAACACGTCACACTCCTTCATCAGGGTGTAATGCGGAAGTGAGAATTGAAAGCAGTCGAATATCTCGTCCATGGACTGAATAACACACCTTCTTGTGAGACCTGCGCAGTTAAAAAAAAAATCCGGGCGCGAAGCATAATTTGGTCTCGGCTACTGGAAGAAGGTCGATAACGGTGAATATGATCTCTGACTTCGATATTATTTGATACATGTCACAAAATCATCCTAAAGTATGTTTTTTCAATATACTTTAATTATATTATTGCAATTTATTCTGGACTTTAGATGTGATGAGACGGAAGAATTTTTTGAAGAAAGACAGATTAGCGCCGCAATGCTATTGTGCTTGCTAACCAAAGAGGGAAATAGTTCGTTCTGGAACCCAACTAAAGACTCTACTGGACATTGGACCCCGTTACAACATTCTGATGGAATATCAACAAAGATAAGGACCCAATTTGGGATGCTTTTTCATATATCTGTCGAACTGTTGTATGCTAACTGTGCTAGGCTAGCGCTTGATTTATGCTAGTGCTGCCTTATGCTAGCTTATGTTGTTAGCTAATATAACGATATATTGTGTTTTCGCTGTAAAACACTTCAAAAATCGGAAATATTGGCTTTATTCACACGATATCTGTCTTTCATTAGCTATCCACCATATGTTTTTCTGAAATGTTTTATGAGGTGTAATTAGTAGTCGACGTTGGTGTATGTATTTTCTCTGGCTACTCCCGTCTGGATTCAGACTTTAGCTATGTGGTAGCATTTATGGTAGCATCAATGTAAAACTGATTTATAGCTAAAATATGCACTTTTTATGAACAAAACATAGATTTATTGTGTAACATGTTATATGACTGTCATCTGAGGTAGTTTTTTCTGGGTTCTTTAGGTTGGTTTTAGTTTATTTCGGTTGGTTTGTGCATGCTACTTGAATCATAATTCCATAATCATAATCATAATTCCACTTTTGTATTTGGTGGTGAGCTAACATAAATATATGTGGTGTTTTCTCTGTAAAACATTTAAAAAATCGGACATGTTGGCTGGATTGACAAGATGTTTATCTTTCAAATGCTGTATTGGACTTGTTAATGTGTGAAAGTTAAATATTTTAAAAAAATAGATTTTGAATTTCGCGCCCTGCACTTGCAGTGGCTGTTGTCATATTAATCCCGACGTCGGGATTGCAGCCTGTAAAGGTTAATGCGTTGGAATCGCTTGTATTTTTCCTTTCTCCAACGTGGCTTTAAGTTTATTGATCTCTTTCGTCAGCCTTTTATTTGTATTGTTGGTCTTTCTTTGACCTTGATGTTACATGTAAGGGATAAAAAAGAAAACGTTAACTGTAATCCGGTACATTCCCAGCAAAAATATTGCAATCAGATTACAGATACTTTTGAAAAACTAGACTAGATTACTTTTAAATTCCGAAAGGTTTGCAAAAACAATCTTGACACTTCTCTGTTTTCTCATTGACATTCAAATCAGCATTGAAAAAAGGCGCACGTTTAAATTGGTTCCACCTGAGCGAGTCTGACCACAAATCAGAGAACTCTATGATGACACTCCAAATATGTTTGATGGGTCGCGGGAGAATAGCAGGAATGGGCTTTTGTAGGCTACAGTCCAAGCAATGTCTTCCAATGGTACGACTGCTGTCGGCATCCAAAGATTATCCAACTTGAACAAAAGCTCGGAGGTAAGGATGACAACAGTGTAGTCTACGGCGATACGGATAGCACTTATTATTGATATCTACATAGCGCATTGGTGTGAATCACACTGCTGCTCTCTCATTTAGCTATTTGCGCCTTACGGATTGTGGTTGTTGTGGATGGCTGTTCACAAATCTGAATGTGTATTTGAATCCAATAATGGTTGAATTCAAGAAGTTTAAGCTGCCTATAAATCATTGTTTTTGAAACCAGTTGACAGCCAGTGAAAATGCGCGCTTGCAACAGCTGAACAGTACGGATCCCATCCAATGGAATAAAAGTGGGGCTTTTTTTGCTCAAACCATAGTCCTAATGGACACATGTTCAAACTCGCACACCTTTGATAGACTTAAAAGGGGGCAATCTGTAGTTGCTACATCCATTTTTTGGATGTATAAATGATATATGCACTACCTGTCAAAAGTTTTGGAACACCTACTCATTCAAGGGTTTTTCTTTATCTTTACTATTTTCTACGTTTTATAATAATAGTGAAGACATAACTATAAAATAACACATATGGAATCATGTAGTAACCAAAAAAGTGTTAAACAAATATATTTAATATTTGAGATTCTTCAAAGTAGCCCCCCTTTGCCTTGATGTCAATGATAGTCCCACTAAGCCCAAACCAGATGGGATGGCATATCTTTGCAGAATGCTGTGGTAGCCATGCTGGTTAAGTGTGCCTTGAATTCTAAATAAATCACTGATAGTGTCACCATTAAAGCACCCCCACACCATAACACCTCCTCCTCCATGCTTTACGGTGGGAAATACACATGCGGAGACCATCCGTTCACCCACACTGCGTCTTACAAAGACACGGCGGTTGGAATCAAAAATCTCCAATTTGGACTTCAGACGAAAGGACAAATTTCCACCGTTCTAATGTCCATTGCTCATGTTTCTTGGCCCAAGCAAGTCTCTTCTTCTTATTGGTGTCCTTTAGTAGTGGTTTCTTTGCAGCAATTCGACCATGAAGGCCTGATTCACACAATCTCCTCTGAACAGTTGATGTTGAGATGTGTCTGTCACTTGAACTCTGTGAAGCATTTATTTTGGTTGCAATTTCTGAGGTTGGTAACTCTAATGAACTTATCCTCTGCAGCAGAGGTAACTCTGGGTCTTCCATTCCTGTGGCGGTCCTCATGAGAGCCAGTTTCATCATAGCGCTTGATGGTTTCTGCAACTGCACTTGAAGAAACTTTCAAAGTTCTTGAAATGTTCCGTATTGACTGACCTTCATGTCTTAAAGTAATGATGTACTGTTGTTTCTCTTTGCTTACTTGAACTGTTCTTGCCATAATATGGGCTTGGTCTTTTACCAAATAAGGCTATCTTCTGTATACCCCCCTTTCTTGTAACAACACAACTCATTGGGTCGAACGAATTAAGAAGGAAAGAAATTCCACAAATTAACTTTTAACAAGACACACCTGTTAATTGAAATGCATTCCAGGTGACTACATCATGAAGCTGGTTGAGAGAATGCCAAGACTGTGCAAAGCTGTCATCAAGGCAAAAAGGTGGCTATTTGAAGAATCTCAAATATAAAATATATTGTTTAACACCTGTCACGCCCTGACCATAGTTTGCTTTGTATGTTTTATGTTTTGTTTGGTCAGGGTGTGATCTGAGTGGGCATTCTATGTTGTTTGTCTGGTTTGTCTATTTCTATGTGTTTGGCCTGATATGGTTCTCAATCAGAGACAGGTGTTTTGCGTTGTCTCTGATTGGGAACCATATTTAGGTATCCTGTTTTGGGTTGTGGGTTATTGTCTATGTTATGTTGCATGTTTGCACAGTGTTTATATAGCGGTCACGTTCGTCTTATTCGTTTTGTTGTTTTTGTTTAAGTGTTCTTCATTAAACTTCGTGACAACACCTTTTTGGTTTATACATGATTCCATATGAGTTATTTCATAGTTTTGATCACTTCACTTTCTACAATGTAGAAAACAGTAAAAATATAGAAAAACCTTTGAATGGGTAGGTGTTCTAAAACTTTTGACCGGTAGTGTGTGTGTGTATATATATATATATATATAGCAAAAAAAGAAACGTCCTCTCACTGTCAACTGTGTTTATTTTCAGCAAACTTAACATTTGTAAATAGTTGTATGAACATAACAAAATTCAACAACTGAGACACAAACTGAACAAGTTCCACAGACATGTGACTAACAGAAATTGAATAATGTGTCCCTGAACAAAGGGGGGTGTCAAAATCAAAAGTAACAGTTAGTATCTGGTGTGGCCACCAGCTGCAGTAAGTTACTGCAGTGCATCTCCTCCTCATGGACTGCACCAGGTTTGCCAGTTCACGCTGTGAGATGTTACCCCACTCTTCCACCAAGGCACCTGCAAGTTCCCGGACATTTCTGGGGGGAATGGCCCTAGCCCTCACCCTCCGATCCAACAGGTCCCAGACGTGCTCAATGGGATTGAGATCCAGGCTCTTTGCTGGCAATGGCAGAACACTGACATTCCTGTCTTGCAGGAAATCACGCACAGAACGAGCAGTACGGCTGGTGGCATTGTCATGCTGGAGGGTCATGTCAGGATAAGCCTGCAGGAAGGGTACCACATGAGGGAGGAGGATGTCTTCCCTGTAACGCACAGCGTTGAGATTGCCTGCAATGACAAGCTCAGTCCGATGATGCTGTGACACACTGCCCCAGACCATGACGGACCCTCCACCTCCAAATCGATCCCGCTCCAGAGTACAGGCCTCTGTGTAACGCTCATTCCTTTGACGATAAACGCGAATCCGACCATCACCCCTGGTGAGACAAAACCGCAACTTGTCAGTGAAGAGCACTTTTTGCCAGTCCTGTCTGGTCCAGCGACGGTGGGTTTGTGCCCATAGGCAACGTTGTTGCCGGTGATGTCTGGTGAGGACCTGCCTTACAACAGGCCTACAAGCCCTCAGTCCAGCCTCTCTCAGCCTATTGTGAACAGTCTGAGCACTGATGGAGGGATTGTGCGTTCCTGGTATAACTCTGGCAGTTGTTGTTGACATCCTGTACCTGTCCCACAGGTGTGATGTTCGGATGTACAGATCCTGTGCAGGTGTTGTTACACATGGTCTGCCGCTGCGAGGACGATCAGCTGTCCATCCTGTCTCCCTGTAGCGCTGTCTTAGGCGTCTCACAGTACAGACATTGCAATTTTTGGCCCTGGCCACATCTGCAGTCCTCATGCTTCCTTGCAGCATGCCTAAGGCACGTTGACGCAGATGAGCAGGGACCCTGGGCATTTTTCTTTTGGTGTTTTTCAGAGTCAGTAGAAAGGCCTCTTTAGTGTCCTATGTTTTCATAACTGTGACCTTAATTGCCTACCATCTGTAAGCTGTTAGTGCCTTAACGACCGTTCCACATGTGCATGTTCATTAATTGTTTATGGTTCATTGAACAAGCATGGGAAACAGTGTTTAAACCCTTTACAATGAAGATCTGTGAAGTTATTTGGATTTTTACGAATTATCTTTGAAAGACAGGGTCCTGAAAAAGGGACGTTTCATTTTTTCCTGAGTTTATATACACTACCGTTTGGGGACACTTAGAAATGTCCTTGTTTTTGAAAAAAAGCACATTTTTTTGTCCATTAAAATAACATCAAATTGATCAGAAATACAGTGTAGACATTGTTTATGTTGTAAATGACTATTGTAGCTGGAAACGGCAGATGTTTTATGGAATATCCACATAGGCGTACAGAGGCCCATTATCAGCAACCATCACTCCTGTGTTCTAATGGCACGTTGTGTTAGCTAATTCATGTTTATCATTTTAAAAGGCTAATTGATCATTAGAAAACCCTTTTGCAATTATGTTAGCACAGCTGAAAAGCAGAACAACAGTTAAAGAAGCAATAAAACTGGCCTTCTTTAGACTAATTGAGTATCTGGATCATCAGCATTTGTGTGTTTGATTACAGGCTCAAAATGGCCAGAAACAAAGAACTTTGTCCCTGAAACTCATCAGTCTATTCTTGTTCTGAGAAATGAAGGCTATTCCATGTGAGAAATTACCAAGAAACTGAAGATCTCGTACACTGTGTACTACTCCCTTCACAGAACAGCGCAAACTGGCTCTAACCAGAATAGAAAGAGGAGTGGGAGGCCCCGGTGCTCAACTGAGCAAGAGGACAAGTACATTAGAGTGTCTAGTTAGAGAAACAGATGCCTCACAAGTCCTCAACTGGCAGCTTCATTAAATAGTACCCGCAAAACACCAGTCTCAACAGTGAAGAGGCAACTACGGGATGCTGGCCTTCTAGACAGACTTGCAAAGAAAATGCCATATCTCTGACTCAGATATATATATATGCCTAGTCATTGTAATGTAATTGGAAACAAATATGTATCTAAATATGCTGTACATAAAATAGAAATGTATCATGTAAATGGTGATATATATATATATATATCATCACACACACAAGGGAGGCTGCTGAGGGGAGGGGGGCTCACAATAATGGCTGAAAGAGTGAAAGGAATGGTATCAACCACATGTAAAACATGTTTGATGTGTTCGATGCCATTCCATTATTCCGTTCTAGCCATTACTATGAGCCCGTCCTCCCCAATTAAGGTGCCACCATCCGCCTGTGATACACACATATTGTTGCTAATTACATTACAATTACTAATTATACATTACAATTACTAATTAAATGTGATATATACAATTACATATCACATTTAACTTTTACTTGGTACTCATCCCGGATCCGGGAGCACCCACATCAGTAAAAAAGCTGACTAGCATAGCCTAGCATAGCGCCACAAGTAAATACTAGCATCTAAATATCATTAAATCACAAGTCCAAGACACCAGATGAAAGATACAGATCTTGTGAATCCAGCCATCATTTCTGATTTTTAAAATGTTTTACAGGGAAGACACAATATGTAAATCTATTAGCTAACCACGATAGCAAATGACAACTTTTTTTTCCCACCATTTTTTTCCTGCATAGGTAGCTATCACAATTTCGACCAAATAAAGATATAAATAGTCACTAACCAAGAAATAACTTCATCAGATGACAGTCTGATAACATATTTATTGTATAGCATATGTTTTGTTAGAAAAATTTGCATATTTCAGGTATAAATCACAGTTCTACATTGCAGCTGCAATCTGAAATAGCGTCGATGCAGCCAGAATAATTACAGAGACCAACGTCAAATACCTAATTACTCATCATAAATAATTTCTGAAAAATACACAGCGTACAGCAAATGAAAGCCCAACATCTTGTGAATCCAGCCAATATGTCAGATTTTTTAAGTGTTTTACAGCGAAAACACAATATAGCATTATATTAGCTTACCACAATAGCCAGAAACACAACCGCATTTACCAGCAGCAAAGGTTAGCGATCGTAACAATCCAGCAAAAGATATATAATTTGACTAACCTTGATAAACTTCATCAGATGACAGTCCTGTAACATCATATTACACAATGCATATAGGTTTTGTTCGAAAATGTGCATATTTAGCAGCACAAATCGTGGTTATACAATGTGATCAGTAGCAACATTTCAGGCATTCTGGCCGGCGCCATCTTGGAGAGGCACCTAATCTAATCGATAAATAATCGTAAACTTGACTAAAAAATACAGGTTGGACAGCAAATGAAAGATGCATTAGTTATTAATGCAACCGCTGTGTTAGATTTTTAAAATTAACGTTACTAGACATACAGTGTGCGTTACAGCCAGACCAGTGCCGAAATTAATGGCGGACAAATCCTTTTACATTTTTCCACATAAATACGAATTAAATCATAAATAGCTCTTACTTTTGGACGAGCTTCCATCAGAATCTTGGGCAAGTTGTCCTTTGTCCAAAAGAATCGTTGCTCGGTTGTAAAACGTCCTCTTCAACTTTGGAAATAGCAGCTAACGTTAGCTATGTGGCGCAGACATGCCCAAATCTTCAAAACGCAATACTAAGGAAATTCCGAAAATCGCAATATACTCGCATAAACTGATATAACTCGGTTTAAATTAACTTCGTTATGATGTTTCTAACACCTATATCGAATTAAATCACAGACGGATATATCTAAGGCCGATAACTTGAGCTTTTCCGAACGCCATGCTGAGGTCCTGCTCTGCGCAATGACGAACAATGAAAAGACTGCACCCCCCATGCCATGGCCTTTTATAAGGTCTGAGATCTGCCTAGAAACTCCATTCCAATTCTCATTGGTTACTGACATCCAGGGGAAGGCGCGTGCAGTTCATGTCGACCCATAGGATACATACAGAGTTTTAAACTGATCCTAGAACAGGGTCAACATTTTCAGATTTTGCAGTACCCGTCAGGAATTTCGCTGCCAAACGAGTTCTGTTTCACTCAGAGAAATAATTCAAACGGTTTTAGAAACTAGAGTGTTTTCTATCCAATAGTAATAATAATATGCATATTGTACGAGCAAGAATTGAGTACGAGGCAGTTTAATTTGGGAACGATAAATGGTAACGTTGAAACAGCACCCCCTATATTGAGAATATGTAAATGGGCCTAGTGTAATTAGAAACAAATATGTATCTAAATATACTGTACATAAAATATAAATGCATTATTTAAATGAAAATACATATTTACATAAGTAATTCCTTTTCTATCTTTTCTGACAAAATGTCCACCCTGATAGGTGTATGTTCCACCCTGTTAGGTGCATACAGTGCATTTGGAAAGTATCCCGACCCCTTGACTTTTTCCACATTTTGTTAGGTTACAGCCTTATTCTAAAATTGATTAAATCGTTTTTTTCCCTCAATCTACACACAATACCCCATAATGACAAAGCAAAAACAGATGTTTTAGAAATGTTTGCAAATGTATTTAAAAAAAAAACTGAAATATGACATTTACATTAGTATTCAAACTCAGTACTTTTTTGAAGCACCTTTGGCAGTGATTGCAGCCTCGAGTCTTCCTGGGTATGATGCTACAAGCTTGGCACACCTGTATTTGGGGAGTTTCTCCCATTCTCCTCTGCAGATCCTCTCAAGCTGTCAGGTTGGATGGTGAGCATCGCTACACAGCTATTTCCGGGTCTCTCCAGAAATGTTCAATCGGGTTCAAGTCTGGGCTCTGGCTGGGCCACTCAAGGACATTCAGAGACTTGTCCCAAAGCCACTCCTGCGTTGTTGTGACTGTGTGCTTAGGGTCGTTGTCCTGTTGGAAGGGGAACCTTCACCCCAGTCTGAGGTCCTGAGCACTCTGGAGCAGGTTTTCAGCAAGGATCCCTCTGAACTTTGCTCTGTTAATCTTTCCCTCGATCCTGACTAGTTTCCCAGTACCTGCCGCTGAAAAAAATCTAATAAAATCAAATGCTATTGGTCACATACACATGGTTAGCAGATGTTATTGCGAGTGCAGCGAAATGTTTGTGCTTCTAGTGCAGCAATATCGAACAATTCCACAACAAATACCTAATGGAATAAGGAATGGAATAAGAATATATAAATATGGATGAGCAATAACAGAGCGGCATAGGCTAAGACGCAATAGATGGTATAGAATACAGTATATACATATGAGATGAGTAATAAAAGATATGCAAACATTATTAAAGTGGCATTATTAAAGTGACTAGTGTTCCATTTATTAAAGTGGCCAATGATTTCAAGTCTGTATGTAGGCAGCAGCCTCTTTGTGCTAGTGATGGCTGTTTAACAGTCTGATTGCCTTGAGGTAGAAGCTGTTTTTCAGCTCTCGGTCCCAGCTTTAATGAACCTATACTGACCTCGCCTTCTGGATGGTAGTGGGGTGAACAGGCAGTGGCTCGGGTGGTTGTTGTCCTTGATGATCTTTTTGACCTTCCCGTGACATCGGGTGCTGTAGGTGTCCTGGAGGGCAGGTAGTTTGCCCCCGGTGATGTGTTGTGCAGACCACACCACCCTCGGTTGTGGGTGGTGCAGTACCAGGCAGTGATACAACCCGACAGGATGCTCTCAATTGTGTATCGGTTAAAGTTTGTGAGGTTTTTAGGTGACAAGCCAAATTTCTTCAGCCTAGGTTGAAGAGGCGCTGTTGCGCCTTCTTCACCACACTGTCTGTGTGGGTAGACCATTTCAGTTTGTCAGTGATGTGTACGCCGAGGGACTTAAAACTTTCCACCTTCTCCACTGCTGTCCCGTCGATGTGGATAGGGGGGTGCTCCCTCTGCTGTTTCCTGTAGTCCACGATCATCTCCTTTGTTTTGTTGACGTTGAGTGAGAGGTTATTTTCCTGACACCACACTCCGAAAGCCCTCACTTCCTCCCTGTAGGCTGTCTCGTAATTGTTGGTAATCAAGCCTACTACTGTTGTGTCGTCTGCAAAACATCCCCACAGCATGATGCTGCCACCACACTTCACCGTAGGGATGGTGCCAGGTTTCCTCCAGACATGACGCTTGGCATTCAGGCCAAAGAGTTCAATCTTTGTTTCATCAGACCAGAGAATCTTGTTTCTCATGGTCTCAGCGCCTTTTAGGTGCCTTTTGGCAAACTCCAAGCGGGCTGTCGTGTGCCTTTTACAGAGGAGTGGCATCCATCTGGCCACTCTACCATAAAGGCCTGATTGGTGGAGTGCTGCAGAGATGGTTCTCCCATCTCCACAGAGGAACTCTGGAGCTCTTTCAGAGTGACCATCAGGTCCTTGGTCACCTCCCTGACCAAGGCCCTTCTACCCTGAATGCTCAGTTTGTCCAGGCAGCCAGCTCTAGGAAGAGTGTTGGTGGTTCCAAACTTCTTCCATTTAAAAATGATGGAGGCCTCTGTGTTCTGGGGGACCTTCAATGTTGCAGACATGTTTTTAGTACCCTTCCCCAGATCTGTGCCTCGTCACAATCCTGTCTCGGAGCTCTACGGACCATTCCTTTGACCACGTTGCTGGGTTTTTTCTCTGACATGCACTGCCAACTACGGGACCTTATATAGACCATGTCCAATCAATTTAATTTACCACAGGTTGACTCCAACTTAACAGGATGGAAATTTGGAGGCTAAGTTAGCCATAGCACTGTGAGTGATCAAGATCCAGCTAACATAATGGGGAACACTTGAAGAGAATTGTAACTTTTATGTCAAACATATTTTGCCTAGTTAAATAAAGGTCAAATAAAAAATGTAAATATTTTGAAATTAAACATTTATAACATGTTCATCTAATGTAGCCTACCAGGGTGGAAACTTAAGAGTGAGACATACTGACTAACATCATGAAACATTAAAATATAGATTAAAACCGGGTGTTGATACTTACTTAGGTATGCACTGTTGTTTTTTCACCCCAAAAATAATTGACACTTCCTGAATGTGATATCATTGTGGGAAGGGGCTGTTTTTTAAAGGACTATTACTGCAAACTAACAGGGTGGAAAGTGAAATCAGGGACACACAGGAAAAAAACTATAAATACAATAATAATGAGAGAAAAACATATTGGTGACAGATATTTTAAGTAGGACTATAAAATAATGAATAAATATTTGGAATATTTTATTATTTAATTGCTTATATTTATCGTTGATGAATTAGCAACCGGGGACATGTCAAAAACGCCAACATCCACTGAAAACAAAATGGTCAAAATGCATAAAATTCCCTTTGAGATCCATATCTTTGTATTTTTATTTCAAAGGACATGTAACTTTATATTTTACACGAAATAAGATGTATTATTTCCTGGCGACAGAAAAGGCACAGCATAACACTAATGACCCTGGTAGTCCCACTCTGGTTGCAGATACATGAGTTAGCCTTCAAAATGTTTTTATTTTGAGCATGAACGGTGCAGCATTTGCGCGAATGCTGTGCATTTATCTAGCCATATTATCCCCTCGGTCATACCGACAGTGTTTGCGTATTGGTACATCAAAAGTAACGTTACATCAACTTGCAGCGCGTTCGGATTTATCGAACAAATGCATAAAATTGTATCCGTAGACGGCTTTACAGAAATGGTAGCAGAAGATGAATGTTGACGTTTTGTTGCACACATATCAAGATGACGCTGCGTACCATTTTTCTCAAAACAGTGTAGGTGTGTTCCATGTGTAGAATCAACAAAGTTGCGCCAACGCTGCGTTTTCAGACACGCTTAGTCTAACGCGAAGCAATACACATTGGCAACAAACAACAAATCAAGGCTTCAGCTGTTTGGTTGATCTTATGGACCACTTGGCATCTTTTGGAAGTAAGTGTTGACTCAAATGCACAGTTAAAAACAGCGTACAAACACGGCTTAAATAGTTTGCACGAAATATCGGTATCCATCTAACTAGCTTATTGCTCGGCTCGTCGTGCTACATAGCTAGCTAACGTTAGCTAGGTAGAAGGCAACGCAGCTCAGCTAGCGAGATTTCTAACAATTAGCTTAGAGTTAGCCATTTAGCTAGCTAAACTATATGTATAATTTTCTTTCATGTAGCTGATCCATTCAACCAGCTAACTAATCCATCACTTAATTGTCTCCTAGCTTTCGACTTGAAGTACCTAGCTAGCTACATTATCTAGCTAACGTTAAATGTGTTGTTAGCTACTGCTAAATGTATGATGCTGGCTTTAAATCTGAACAATAACACATTTTAACAGAGGATTTACAGTATCTAAAGTCTGTACGTATTCTTACCAGTACAACTGGCAAGTTTTGCGACATAACGCTGACTTATTTTCAGATTACCCTTTTTTTAAATTATTATTCATAGGACATGCATTTAATTCTAATAAGGAGAACAAGATTCACATAATTCAGAAAATCTGAGCATTAAGCCAACACATTTCTCTCAGTGGAACATCGTCCTTGCAGCGATCACATCTTCCATTCAGGTTGCAGTATAAATACAAACGAGGAATATCCCAGGTCTCCTTCGGGACAGCCGGCCACCAACGACACACACTTATTATATGGAGTTATATTAAATCTTGAATCTAAACGCCTAAATACAATCTTTATGTGCCTCGATGAGATCTGTCCAACTTTCTTCACCCTTCTCAATGATGCAAACATCCCTGACTTTCTTCGTCTCAGGGCACACACAACATAGTTTGTGGTTTCTTCCCTGTGCCCTCAATGGCCCGACGCTGGCAGCATACACTGAGGACATTTTTCAGGTTACCTAGCTAGTTGTTACGCCTTCATGCGCGTGGATGCCGATTTATGTCTTTCAGATGACCCTTCTGACAAGCCCCCATGTCGAGGTTGCTCATCTAACCTGGTGGAACCCTATATAAAATGTGCAGAGTGTGGACCCTCACCTTTCCTTCTCTGTCTCCAGGTGAGGGGTGTACATTGCCTCCTCGGGCATGCGCATAAAACTGTTGATACATTTTGCCTAGCCTGATAACTTTGCATCACTACTGACACTTGAATTGTTTTATCCAAATATGTTTCAGTGTTTTACCAGAGGGTTTGAGTTCAAGAAACATGAGAGTAATCACAAGTATGAAATCATGGTAAGACATTGGTAATTGTGCTGTCCATTCTGATTAACATATATAATATTGACTCTTCAGTTATCCATTATTTACCAAAAGTATGCTTCTGGCAAACTATTGTGATCATGCTCAATACCATGCCGCCTCCCTCACACAGACATCAGACTTCCCTGTGCTAGAACCTAGCTGGACAGCACAGGAGGAGATGGCCCTTCTGGAAGCAGTCATGGACTGTGGCTTTGGGAACTGGTAAGTAAACACACACTCTCTGACTCTCTCGCTCAAGTGTCATATACAGTTGAATTCGGAAGTTTACATACACCTTAGCCAAATACATTTAAACTCAGTTTGTAACAATTCCTGACACTTAATCCTAGTAAAAATTCCCTGTCTTAGGTCAGTTAGGATCACTTGAGAGAATGATTTATTTCAGCTTTTATTTCTTTCATCACATTCCCAGTGGGTCAGAAATGTACATGCACTCAATTAGTATTTGGTAGCATTGCCTTTAAATTGTTTAACTTGGGTCAAATGTTTCAGGTAGCCTTCCACAAGCTTCCCACAATAAATTGCGTGAATCTTGGCCCATTCCTCCTGACAGAGCTGGTGTAACTAAGTCAGGTTTGTAGGCCTCTTTGCTCTCACACGCTTTTTCAGTTCTGCCCACAAATTTACTATGGGATTGAGGTCAGGGATTTGTGATGGCTACTCCAATACCTTGACTTTATTGTCCTTAAGCCATTTTGCCACAACTTTGGAAGTATGCTTGGGGTCATTGTCCATTTGGAAGGCCCATTTGCGACCAAGCTTTAACTTCCTGACTGATGTCTTGAGATGTTGCTTCAATATATCCGCATAATTTTCCTGCCTCATGGTGCCATCTATTTTGTGAAGTGCACCAGTCCCTCCTGCAGCAAAGCACCCCCACAACATGATGCTGCCACCCCCATGCTTCACGGTTGGGATGGTGTTCTTTGGCTTGCAAGCCTCCCCTTTTTTCCTCCAAACATAACGATGGTCATTATGGCCAAACAGTTCTATTTTTGTTTCATCAGACCAGAGGACATTTCTCCAAAAAGTACGATCTTTGTCCCCATGTGCAGTTCCAAACCGTAGTCTGGCTTTTTTATGGCGGTTTTGGAGCAGTGTTTTCTTCCTTGCTGAGCGGCCTTTCAGGTTATGTCGATATAGGACTCATTTTACTGTGGATATAGATACTTTTGTACCTGTTTCCTCCAGCATCTTCACAGGGTCCTTTGCTGGTGTTCTGGGATTGATTTGCACTTTTCGCACTAAAGTACGTTCCTCTCTAGGAGACAGAACGCGTCTCCTTCCTGAGCGGCATGACGGCTGCGTGGTTCCATGGTGTTTATACTTGCGTACTATTGTTTGTACAGATGAACGTGGTACTTTCAAGGGTTTGGAAATTGCTCCCAAGGATGAACCAGACTTGTGGAGGTCTACAATTGTTTTTCTGAAGTCTTGGCTGATTTCTTTTGATTTTCCCATGATGTCAAGCAAAGAGGCACTGAGTTTGAAGGTAGGCCTTGAAATACATCCCCAGGTACACCTCCAATTGACTCAAATGATATCAATTAGCCTATCAGAAGCTTCTAAAGCCATGACATAATTTTCTGGAATTTTCCAAGCTGTTTAAAGGCACAGTCAACTTAGTGTATGTAAACCTCTGACCCACTAGAATTGTGATAAAGTGAATTATAAGTGAAATAATCTGTCTGTGAACAATTGTTGGAAAAATTACTTGTCATGCACAAAGTAGATGTCCTAACCGACTTGCCAAAACTATAGTTTGTTAACAAGACATTTGTGGAGTGGTTGAAAAATGAGTTTTAATGACTCCAGTCTAAGTGTATGTAAACTTCCTACTTCAACTGTATTACAAACTTGCAGACTAGGTGCCATTTGCAGTCTGTGATTTGTTTCGTAGCATCCCTCACTTGTACTGTCTGCCAATATCAATATAAACATGTTCAAGTTGATAACAAAAACATAACTGTCACTTTCCTGTTTGACTCTGCACAGGCAGGATGTGGCGTATCAGATGCGCACCAAAAACAAGGAGGAGTGTGAGGCCCACTACATGAAGAACTTCATCAACAATCCCCTGTTCTCCTCCACCCTGCTCAACCTCAGACAGATAGAGGAGGCCCGTACTGCAGACACAGCCATTCCCTTCAAACGTCAGTATACACACAACACACCTACTCCTCTGGATTTCTCCTTTCATAGTAATAAGGAGAGTTTGTTTGTCACACAAGTTATAGTATAATTCTGAAGCCATACAACAAATACAATTTAGGATAGGATTTTGTGTATGACCTCGACTAACCTGTACCCCCGCACATTGACTCGGTACTGGTACCCCTTGTTTATAGCCTCATTATTGTTATTTTGTGTAACTTTTAATTTTTTCACTTTAGTTTATTTAGTAAATATTTTCTTAACTCTATTTCTTGAAATGCATTGTTGGTTAAGGCCATGTAAGTAAGCGTTTCACGGTAAGGTCTACCTACACCTGTTGTATTCAGCACACATTTGATTTGATATCCAGCTGATAAAGGCAGGGAGGAATACATGGCTTTTTTCATTTATTATCTGATATGCAACTACATCGTTCTTCATTTATGCTTTCTTTCTTACACAGTAATAACTTGATTACTGTACTGTCATGAGGGACTTTTCAGATCACTAGGTAAAATACTCTGTTGGTTTTCCTCCCAGCCACTGACGACCCCCCCAGGCCCACCTTTGACTCCCTGTTGTCTCGAGACATGGCTGGATACATGCCTGCCAGAGCAGACTTCATGGAGGTGAGAGGAACTAGGGTCTTAAAGCGTCCATGGCTTTAGTAGTTCCAATCTCACGAGCCGTAGTCGGACATAGACATTCCATTTTTCTGTTCTGCATGTTCAAAGAACATATCCCCATGTCGTAATGAGTATGTTCTCATACTCCTGGCATATTATGATTGGAATCAAAGGAAGTACTTAAAGATCACCAAGACAGAACCCTTGCCACACATGCATGAATGAAGATATTAGTTCTCCTGATGGCCGCCTCACTGCAGTCTTATTGAACTCTGACTCATCTCCTTGTACCTCTGTGATTGTCTCCTGCTATTTGTCATCCTGTCTAGGAATTTGACAACTATGCTGAGTGGGATCTGAAAGACATTGATTTTGTGGATGATGACTCAGACATACTACATGGTGAGTTGAAAGTGCTATCATTGTATTTGAATTGAGAGAAAAGTCCAACCCCGCTTATGTTTATTGTACATGTACTGTTTTTTAATATCATCACTTCCTTGTCTGACATATTTGTCTGGTTCTTTCTAGCGCTGAAGATTTCTGTTGTTGACATATACCATTCAAGGTTAAAGGAGAGAGGAAGAAGAAAGAAGTAAGTTGAAATGTTTTGCATTTAACTATAAAGATGTAATGGACTTATTCAGCTCAAAATGCTTAGAAGCTTTGCCCTTCATCATATGCCTGTAATACTCTGCAAATGTTGCCACAATAACATTTGAATTGGTTTCCAAAATCAGAAATGTGATACCTACACAAGTAACATAACACTCTACACTAGCCTGTTAAGATAAGCACTGGTTCAGAATCACTGGTTGCTTTTAATGCTGAAAGGCTTAAACATTACACAACTCAAATTTGAGTATTGTTTGACCTGGCCGCCTTTTTAGATGAATTTGAGATGTTCATGGATTGTCACATTCCGTCCACTGCCCCGTTCAGTGTGTGTCAGTACTGGTCTTGGCCACGGTGGTCAGTCCATTCATGTGGTAATACATCCATCATTAAATCAGACTTAACGAGTTGCTGCTCCCCTAACACTGTGGAATGGCATGTTAGCTGGCCAGAGCTCCCAGGACCATGCATGTATGTTTGTGTCCCAAATGACATCCTATTCCCTACATAGTGCATTACTTTTGGTGGGCCCTGGTCAAAAGTAGTGCACTATATGGGGAATAGGGTGCCATTTGGGATGCAAACACTGCTAGCCTCCCCACTGCCCCTCAAGCTGCCCACCCCCAGCTTGTGACATTTTTATTTTATTTAACCTTTATTTAACTAGGCAAGTCAGTTAATAACAAATTCTTATTTACAATGACAGCCTACCCCAGCTAAACCCTAACCTGGACGACGCTGGGCCAATTGGGCGCTGCCCTATGGGACTCAATCACGGCTGGTTGAATTGAACCAGGGTCTGTAGTGACGCCTCTAGCACTGAGATGCAATGCCTTACACGGAACCCAAACTGGCTGCGCGCGTGCGCTATCGTGCATACGTTTATTTTGCCCCCCTACACCAAACGCGATCGCGACATGCAGGTTAAAATATCAAAACAAACTCTGAACCAATGACATTAATTTGGGGACAGGTAGAAAATAATTAAACCTGTATGGCAATTTAGCTAGTTAGCTTGCACTTGCTAGCTAATTTGTCCTATTTAGCTAGCTTGCTGTTGCTAGCTAATTTGTCCTGGGATATAAACATTGAGTTCTTATTTTAACTGAAATGCACAAGGTCCTCTACTCCAACAATTAATCCACACATAAAACAGCCAACCGAATCATTTCTAGTCATCTCTCCTCCTTCCAGGCTTTTTCATCTTTGAACTTATATGGTGATTGGCATCTACACATTCATAGTATTACCACGACAACCTGCAAAACATTTAGTCTTTCAATCACCCACGTGGGTATAACCAATAACCAAGAAGATGGCACGTGGGTACCTGCTTCTATAAACCGATGGGAGAGGCAGGACTTGCAGCGCGATCTGCGTCAGAAATAGGAATGACTTCTATTTTAGCCCTTGGCAACGCAGACGCTCGTTGGCGCGCGCAATAATTGAATAATATGGATTTCTACATTTATTTTGCGACGCTCGCATACGCGACCGGTCTGGTCAGCATGTTAGACCGCTGCGCCACTTGGGAGTGGTCTAATGGCAAAGGTCCAAGGCAGTGACCTGCAGGCCACAGAGTTCACAGACGCAGTAGGCCTCACTGTCAGGTCCTGTTTAACATCACAGGAAGGCTACTTGTTGCAAAGCTGTTCTATATAACAATCACAACTTCAAGCTATGTTGTTCAGGTTCAACAGCTATATGGTACCATCACTCATTCAATTAATGTCAGTCTAAACCCACTGCTGTTTTCACTCACTCTACCAGCCTGAGAGTTGGCTGGTATTTACCAATGGACGGTGTCCATATTTTTGGCTTTGGTGTCTTAATGTTGTGTGTCTTCCAGGATAATCCGGGACCATGGACTGATCAACCTGCGGAAGTTCCAGAGTAAGTTTTCTCCTAACAGATTAGAGCTGGGTTGCAGAACCACCAGGAGACCAGGCATTAATATAACACCCAGACTGAATATGCATTATGTATCCATGGTTGCAATAATGATCAACAGTAACCTGTGACCCCGGAGGCACTGCCAGTGCTCTTATTTACGATGGATGCTGAGACCAGTGCGACGTGTGCCAGAGTGCCACAGCATAATTATTGCTCCACTATGAATAGATGCCTATGAAATGAACACTGCAGGTCTAATGACCAACTGCATTGGAGCTTTATGAGCTCTTATTGATCCCCTCTCCATGGGCAGCGTTTCATCTAGCTTGGTAATATAATCAATGTTCATGTCCCACTTTTTATTCATGGGAGATGGGAAGGCAAGAGACTCCCTGAATAGATGTATCCAATCAGTCCTCTTTTTCCTTTACAGCCCAGTGCAGTGCTATCTCCAGGTCATGCCCTGGGAAATTGGCTGTAGTTTTATGGGTGGAAGAGGACACCCTTATGTTTTATTTATTATTTACCAGCATCCAGTCACTACCGCCCACCACCTCCCCCTCTCTCCTCTTATCTCTACTCTTTCAAGACAAGAGAACCCAGAGTTGCCGTGGAGCTGCAGCCTGGTTGTCATGGAGACTGTCAAAGTGTGTGTGTCACGGTAATAGAAGCCGTTTCCAAGCCTGGGTGACTCAGTGTCGTGCCTGGTCTGATCATGCTGTTGCTCCAGGCAGTTTGACCAACAGTCTCACTCCCCTTATAGACATCAGTAACTCAGGACCACCAGCCCATTCCTGTTATGGAGTGTTTCAAATCTTTGACTTCGCTCAGCAGGACATTGACTCTACTTGTGTGTGTGTGTGTTGCTGTTATCTACACGTTCCTATCACTGTACGGCCTCCAAATCAATGAGGAACTCAGCTGCCAGCTTGAAGACAGACACAGATGTGCGACACTGACAGACACTGAACCTACAGGACGGTAGATCTCAGGACGGTAGATCTCCAGGAAGAGGGTTAGACTGAACCTACAGGACGGTAGATCTCCAGGAACAGGTTTAAACTGAACCTACAGGACGGTAGGTCTCCAGGAACAGGTTTAAACTGAACCTACAGGACGGTAGATCTCCAGGAACAGGTTTAGACTGAACCTACAGGACGGTAGATCTCCAGGAACAGGTTTAAACTGAACCTACAGGACGGTAGGTCTCCAGGAAGAGGTTTAAACTGAACCTACAGGACGGTAGATCTCCAGGAAGAGGGTTAGCCTGAAGCTACAGGACAGTAGATCTCCAGGAAGAGGGTTGGACTGAACCTACAGGACAGTAGATCTCCAGGAAGAGGGTTGGGCAGCCCTGCTCTACAATAACAGCTACATATCACATGACCATTGTGTTTTTGTCTTCCAGTTCTAGAGCGTCGCTACCCTAAGGAGGTACAGGATCTGTATGATGCTATGAGACGTTTTGCCAGGGTGGTGGGCCCCATCGAACACGACAAGTTCATTGAGAGTCATGCATGTGAGTTTAACATTATGATATTGTACATGCACACACAGTAGACATTTTGATGTTAACACCAATAGAATTGTTTCTTCCAACCCCTCCACCTCCGGTCTACACAGAGAGCAGTCGCACATGCAGTGTTCCCCTGTGTTTAATATTGTGGGTAACACTAAGGTCAACGGCGTGGTAATGAGCCTGTCAGATTATCTCCTGTCCTTACGCAGCATGACTGGATGTGTGAACTCCCTTTGAGTGAGAGGCGTGTGTCTGTGCATTTCTGTTTGTGTCTGGGGATGAGACGTCATCTTGTTCTGATTAAAGTGCTGGGGCTTCAGAATAGCATGGCGCTACTCCATTGTTGTGTCAGAGAGAACAGCTGTAGAGCCTGCCTGGGCTACAACTCTGGTCTGATCAGCTCTGATGTTGGGAAGCACAGATCTGAGGGGTAAAGAGTTTCTCACTCTGTCTGCCTTTCTGTTCGTCCGCCTGTCTGTCTGTCCGCCTGTCTGCAGTAGAGACCGGTAAGTGTGGACAGGCCTCATTGACCTCGTCCTCCTTGTCTTTCAGTGGAGTTTGAGCTGAGGAGAGAGATCGGCAGGCTACAGGAGTACAGGAGAGCAGGCATCCAGTCTTTTTGCAGTGAGTCCAGTCTACCCATCTAACCCCATCACCCCTACTGCCAGACAGTCCCCCTCAGATGTTGTATCCCAAATGGCACCCTATTCCCTATTTATTGCACTACTTTTGACCAGGGCCCATACAGCTCTAAAAACTAGTACAATTTGTAGGGAAATTATGCATTTTGGGACAGAGCCTCATTAGTAACTCCCTTGTGTCAGCCAGGGCCCAGGGCTGACTGACTGCCCCAGTAACCCCCTACCTCCTCTGTGTCCCCCTGCAGGTGCCAAGGTGTATGAGCGTGTGAAGCAGGTGAGGGAGGATGAGCGGAGGAAGAGGACCATGCTAGTTGATGTGCTGCAGTACATTCAGGACGGACGGGCCTGCCAGCAGTGGCTCAGCAAACAGGCTGCCATGTAATCCTTCCTCCTTACTCTTGTCCTTCCTCCTTACTCTTGTCCATTCCTCTGGACCCTGTGGTTGTACATTCATGTTCAAGTCAAACACTAGCCCACCTGATTCCACTAATCAAGGGCTTGATAAGTTGACTAGTTGAATTAGGGGTGCTAGCACCGGACTATAACTGAGATACCACCCACCTACTCTGTAGTTTATTACTGTGTGCTTGGCTCTAATGGCAACAAGTAGTGCTTGATTGTTTATTTTTTTATGTAGAGCTATTCTTGTTTATCTTAAGCTCAGCTCTTGGGTATTCTCCAAGTTCTGCTAATTATTCTTCATGAAGAAAAAGAACAAAACTGCTAGTGTGTGTGATGATTCATTCTCTCTGTGGACGAGGATCCCAGAGAGTGAGAATTGTGTGTGTGTGTGTGTGTGTGTGTGTGCTGCTTGTAGTGACGCTATTATCTCACTTCACAGTGACGCTGGTATCACTCCTGTTGTCACCACCATCACCACATCAGGTAAGGACTCTTCATCTCCCACTCCCTCCCTTCTCTCCGACTTTTCTTGTCATGGCAACAGGTGGAGTCACGTTAATGCATTCTCAGAGATGCTCATTCAGAAATATGCTCGACAAACAGGACCGATATGTGTTTTTGTCTCTAGCTTTATCTTTCAGTTGTCATTCTGTAACCTCCAGTGCACAAGTAGGACACATCTATGTAGACTCTGTCATTTCCATCCATTCACACTAATTTGCCTATTGTAAATATTTGTCTTTATTTTCCAACAAAACGGATTACCTGGATTCATCAACCTGTCAGTTTGTCATTTAAAACAACAGAACAGTCAGGTTTTACGTCTGTTTAAATGTGTGTGATTAATTGTTCCACAGCAACAGGCAGGAGATGCGCCCCTCCTCTCAACCTGACTGGCCTGCCAGGGACAGAGAAGCTCAACGACAGGGAGAAAGAGGTACAAATAGAATTGCATATGAAATCCATTCTATTACATATGAATTCTAGGATCTCTATGGATGTAAGGCTCTCAGCCCCACCAGGTAAGTACATGAATTCCCTACATAGTGCACTACTTTTAGTAGTACACTCTAACCCGAGTTGTGACTAACCTGATTCACCTTATTGGCCAGCTAGATTAGGGTTGGTGCAAAAATCAACATTACATTAGCTCTCCAGGAACAGGGTTGGGGAATACAGTGGAATTTGGGACGCAGTCATAAACAGCGAGTTGGGGTCATGGTGACTGGTATTGTGTTGATGTAACATGGTGTCTCTGTCCTGTGGCTGTCTGCAGTTGTGCCAGGTGGTGCGTCTGGTGCCAGGTGCCTACCTGGAGTACAAGCAGGCTCTACTGAACGAGTGCAGGCGGCAGGGTGGTCTACGGCTGGCACAGGCCCGGGCACTCATCAAGATCGACGTCAACAAGACACGCAAGATCTACGACTTCCTGATCAAGGAGGGCTACATCAACAAGGCCTAGGCCAGCCTGAGAGACAGGGTGTGTCCTAAATGGGACCATTTTCCCTATATAGTGCACTACTTTTGACAGCCGGGTGCAATTTGGGACCCATCCAGAGTCAGGACTGTTCCAGCAGGTATCATGGCTGGACTGGACACTAACTGATACATTTTATACTCATGTTGTTTTGGTGAAATGATGTTGTCACGTGCTGTGAGAACTAAGTTTTAATGGCCCTCCTTTGTTTGAATGTTTGTTTTCCTATCGTGTCTCTACATTTGTCATCAACTTCAGGTCCTACATTTTGCATCAGTCTTGCCTTGTATATGTTCTAACTTCTAACCAAACTGACATACCTTCCTATTTGTACAGTACTTTATTGTCAGTGACACAGCAGCAGATAAGAAAATGACAGTGTATTTATTTCTCCTGTAATAAAATGTTTTATGTAAGAAGTATTACAGTATATGGTGTAGTATTTTACTTATTATTGTGTAATAATAGTTACCTGTTTATTAATGCTATTACATGATAACCAACTTTCCATCATAGCATCAGTGCTGAGTTGCTTTATGTAAGCAGGTCCTGTTAGTGACACCTCTCCCAGACTCCCAGTTTGACAATGGGCTCCATCTCTGATTTGATTCCTTCTCTGCCAGGAGTGGGTCTGGGGATCGTATACATAAAGCGTTTCAGATCCCCTCCCCCATCCATGTAATCTTATTCTTTAAGATGTAAAATGCGAAACTGATCCTCGTATCAGCGCTCTTACTTTGAGATGTTAAATGAATATACGTTTTGGTGTGACGAGGGAGAGCTATGTGACTAATGCTAACCACCTAGATCCAGCCAGCCCAGCGGCCTCTCCCTCCGATGGCATTATCAGATCAGTGGCGTCACGTCAGAGCAGCGCTTACAATCTGATTACTGCCCCAGATCCCCCCCTTTGATGATAAGGAGGAGGCTGCTTCCTGAAATGGAGGCCTTGGGCCTGGAAATGTGCTCCGCTTACAGGGATGAAGAAGCCACAAAGTCTGTTTTGCAGCCTAATGTTATTTCTCTTGTGAGGTTGTGGGTGTATGTGAGAGTTTAAAAAAAGGTGTCAGCATTTAATTAACTTTCTTAACGCTGCAGGGCATGTTGGTGTAAGCGCTGCCTCCCAGGTACAATGACTGGGCTCTCGATCAATGTGACTGCGGGACCACGTGAGCCCTTATCTGCCTTCCAAGTGGGCCCAGGTTAAAAATAGTGCACTATATAGGGAACAGGGTGTCATTTGGGACATACACACTCTGCTACCCGCCTACCTCCTGGTGAAAAGATTGAGGAGGAGTGTGAAACAGGAAAGAGACTGTATCCCAAATGGTACATTATTCTCTATAAAGTGCACTACTTTTGACCAGAGCCCATAGGCCAGGCCTGGTCACAAGTAGTGCACTATAAAGTGAATAGTGTGTCGTTTGGGGCGTAGACAGTCGGCTGTCAGGTGTCATGGGAGGAAATCAGGATGAGGTTCTGTGGGTGAGAGAACATTTATCCGGCAGTAAGAAGCTCTGGGACATTCATTTTGAAACCAGGGTCTCATGGCCAGGTAAACAAGTTCATTTGTTGGGTTGTCTGGAGTTCTCCCTGGATTTATTGCAGCAGTTGAGTTAGATGAGTGCGGTATACCAGGGTTTCCTAAACTCGATCCTGTGGCCCACTGTGTGCAATACACAGCTGATTCAAATAACCAACTCATCAAGCTTTAATTATTTGAATACGCTGTGTAGTGCTGGGGGGGGGAAACGAAATGTGCCCCCAGGGGAGGCCCCAGGACCAAGTTTGGGAAACCCTGCGGTATACAACGGCTGGATGTTTTTTGGAATAAGCATGACATGGAAATAATGAATAAAAAACTCAGTAAGTTTAGTTGTTCAAATTACAACAAAAGCTGTTGACAACGAGCTGTTGCTCGTCTTGGGGGGAGTGTAAAATCAAGCAGGCTGGGCCCAGCTACAGTGTAAAACCAAGCAGGCTGGGTTTAGCTACAGTGTAAAACCAAGCTGGCTGGGTTTAACTAGTGTAAAACCAAAAAGGCTGGGCTCAGCTACAGTGTAAAACTAAGCAGGCTGGGTTTAACTACAGTGTAAAACCAAGCTGGCTGGGTTTAGCTACAGTGTTAAACCAAGCTGGCAGGGTTTAGCTACAGTGTAAAACCAAGCTGACAGGGTTTAGCTACAGTGTAAAACTAAGCAGGCTGGGTTTAGCTACAGTATAAAACCAAACTGGCAGGGTTTAGCTACAGTGTAAAACCAAGCTGACAGGGTTTAGCTACAGTATAAAACTAAGCAGGCAGGGTTTAGCTACAGTGTAAAACTAAGCAGGCTGGGTTTAGCTACAGTATAAAACCAAACTGGCAGGGTTTAGCTACAGTGTAAAACCAAGCTGACAGGGTTTAGCTACAGTGTAAAACCAAGCTGACAGGGTTTAGCTACAGTGTAAAACCAAGGTGGCAGGGTTTATTTACAGTATAAAACCAAGCTGACTGGGTTTAGCTACAGTATAAAACCAAGCTGGCTGGGTTTAGCTACAGTGTAAAACCAAGCTGGCTGGGTTTAGCTACAGTATAAAACCAAAAAGGCTGGGCTCAGCTACAGTATAAAACCAAGCTGACAGGGTTTAGCTACAGTATAAAACCAAGCTGGCTGGGTTTAGTTACAGTATAAAACCAAGCTGGCTGGGTTTAGCTACAGTGTAAAACCAAGCTGGCTGGGTTTAGCTACAGTATAAAACCAAGCTGACAGGGTTTAGCTACAGTATAAAACCAAGCTGGCTGGGTTTAGCTACAGTATAAAACCAAGCTGGCTGGGTTTAGCTACAGTGTAAAACCAAGCTGGCAGCGTTTAGCTACAGTGTAAAACCAAGCTGACAGGGTTTAGCTACAGTATAAAACCAAGCTGGCTGGGTTTAGCTACAGTATAAAACCAAACTGGCTGGGTTTAGCTACAGTATAAAACCAAGCTGGCAGGGTTTAGCTACAGTGAAAAACTAAGCAGGCTGGGTTTAGCTACAGTATAAAACCAAGCTGACAGGGTTTAGCTACAGTATACAACCAAGCTGGCTGGGTTTAGCTACAGTATAAAACCAAAAAGGCTGGGCTCAGCTACAGTGTAAAACCAAGCAGGCTGGGTTTAGCTACAGTGTAAAACCAAGCTGGCTGGGTTTAGCTACAGTATAAAACCAAGCTGGCAGGGGCAGCAGGCAGATGGAGCAGATGTTAGTGTCAGTGCTCTGTGTGTGGAGATCTGCCATTTCTCTCTTCAACCACACACTGTCTGTTCATATGCACTCACCATCCCTCCCTTCCCCTGTCCATCCCTCCATCCCTCCCTACAAAGGTGAAGTGGTACTGACTTCCTATAGGGGAAACTCTACTCTGTACATCCGTTGAAGTTAAAGTGCTTGTGATAGCTCCACTTTCTGCATTTTGCATTAAGCACAGAATGCAAGTGGAACGTGTTTTCCCCAGCACAGTACTGTTGTTTTTCATTTTTGCAGCTGTTAATATACACTATATATACAAAAGCATGTGGACACCCCTTCAAATTTGGGGATTTGGCTATTTCAACCACACCCGTTGCTGACAGGTGTATAAAATCGAGCACACCGCCATGCAATCTCCATAGACAAACATTAGCTGTAGAATGGCCTTACTGAAGAGCTCAGTGATTTTCAACGTCCCACCGTCATAGGATTCCACCTTTCCAACAAGTCAGTTCGTCAAATTTCGGCCCAGCTGAAGCTGCCCGGTCAACTGTGAGTGCTGTTATTGTGAAGTGGATACGTCTAGGAGGAACAACGGCTCAGCTGCGAAGTGGTAGACCACACAAGCTCACAGAACAGTACCATTGAGTGCTGAAGCGCATAGCGCGTAAGAATTGTATGACCTCGGTTGCAGCACTCACTACCGAGTTCCAAACTGCCTCTGGAAGCAACGTCAGCACAATAACTGTTCATCAGGAGTTTCATGAAATGGATTTCCATGGCCGAGCAGCCGCACACAAGCCTAAGATCACCATGAACAACTTTGTGGCAACAGTTTGGGGAAGGCCCTTTCCTCTTTCAGCATGTCAATGCCCCCATGCACAAAGCGAGGTCCATACATGATTTGTCAAGATCGGTGTGGAAGAACTTCACTGGCCTGCACAGAGCCCTGACTTCAACCCCATCGAACACCGTTGGGATGAATTGGAACGCCAACTGCGAGCCAGGCCTAATCGCCCAACATCCCAAGCTCAATAATGCTCCAGTGGCTGAATGGAAGCAAGTCCCGGTAGCAATGTTCCAACATCTAGTGGAAAGCCTTCCCAGGAGTGTGGAGGCTGTTATAGCAGCAAAGGGTGGACCAACTCCATATTAATGCCCATTGCTTTGGAATGAGATGTTCGACAATCAGGTGTCCACATACGTTTGATCATGTAGTGTATGAGATGGATTGGATTGGATGGCATCAGTGCCCTTGTTCTAGTATTCTCAACTACTAGATTAATCAGTTAAATTCTGTCTGCCTATGTTCAGTCATCAAGAAAATATAATCAATCAATAGCTTGCAATACATCTGACAAACATGTATTTAGATGAATAGCACTCACAGCTCTGTTGTGTACACATACACAGTAAGCACAAGATACTGTAAGATAAGATCAAATCAAATGTATTTATATAGCCCTTCGTACATCAGCTGATATCTCAAAGTGCTGTACAGAAACCCAGCCTAAAACCCAAAACAGAAAGCAATGCAGGTGTAGAAGCACGGTGGCTAGGAAAAACTCCCTAGAAAGGCCAAAACCTAGGAAGAAACCTAGAGAGGAACCAGACTATGAGGGGTGGCCAGTCCTCTTCTGGCTGTGCCGGGTGGAGATTATAACAGAACATGGCCAAGATGTTCAAATGTTCATAAATGACCAGAATGGTCAAATAATAATAATCACAGTAGTTGTCGAGGGTGCAGCAAGTCAGCACCTCAGGAGTAAATGTCAGTTGGCTTTTCATAGCCGATCATTAAGAGTATCTCTACCACTCCTGCGGTCTCTAGAGAGTTGAAAACAGCATGTCTGGGACAGGTAGCACGTCCGGTGAACAGGTCAGGGTTCCATAGCCGCAGGCAGAACAGTTGAAACTGGAGCAGCAGCACGGACAGGTGGACTGGGGACAGCAAGGAGTCATCATGCCAGGTTGTCCTGAGGCATGGTACTAGGGCTCAGGTCCTCCGAGAGAGAGAAAGAAAGAAAGAGAGAATTAGAGAGCATATTTAAATTCACACAGGACACCGGATAAGACAGGAGAAGTACTCCAGATATAACAAACTGACCCTAGCCCCCCGACACAAACTACTGCAGCATAAATAATGGAGGCTGAGACAGGAGGGGTCAGGAGACACTGTGGCCCCATCCGATGATACCCCCGGACAGGGCCAAACAGGAAGGATATAACCCCACCCACTTTGCCAAAGCACAGCCCCCACACCACTAGAGGGATATCTTCAACCACCAACTTACCATCCTGAGACAAGGCCGAGTATAGCCCACAAAGATCTCCGCTACGGCACAACCCAAGGGGGGGCGCCAACCCAGACAGGAAGATCACGTCAGTGACTCAACCCACTCAAGTGATGCACCCCTCCTAGGGACGGCATGAAAGAGCACCAGTAAGCCAGTGACTCAGCCCCTGTAATAGGGTTAGAGGCAGAGAATCCCAGTGGAGAGAGGGGCCAGGCAGAGACAGCAAGGGCGGTTCGTTGCTCCAGAGCCTTTCCGTTCACCTTCACACTCCTGGGCCAGACTACACTCAATCATATGACCTACTGAAGAGATAAGTCTTCAGTAAAGACTTAAAGGTTGAGACCGAGTCTGCGTCTCTCACATGGGTAGGCAGACCATTCCATAAAAATTGAGATCTATAGGAGAAAGCCCTGCCTCCAGCTGTTTGCTTAGAAATTCTAGGGACAATTAGGAGGCCTGCGTCTTGTGACCGTAGCGTACGTGTAGGTATGTACGGCAGGACCAACTCGGAAAGATAGGTAGGAGCAAGCCCATGTAACGCTTTGTAGGTTAGCAGTAAAACCTTGAAATCAGCCCTTGCCTTAACAGGAAAAACAGGAAGATAAATTGACTCTTCAGGGATCATGCACAGGAAGTAATGTTTATTTGCTGATATTTTGCAGAGGCATTGTTCAGTGCCTGTCAGGTCTCACCTCACATGATCTCGTTCTGTGCAGTTCTCAGTGTTGAAGTGAGGAAGCATTTTACGAAGCCCTAAGTATTGTGTAAACTCTGAAGAGACCTTGGATAAAAACACAGCTCTCCTAAAGAAATGGGCATCTTGGTTTTAAAGCATCCCTCGTCTTCGTCAGTATCGATTTTCAACTTTGCTTTGAACTGCAGTGTTATTCGGTGAAAAGGGAAGAGAGATATTTCCTTTCAGTTGGTTGAATAAACAAGCACTCTTGGCTTTTTTTCTGGTCAGTGGAGTCCTAGGCTGTGTGCCAAATGACACACTATTCCATATATAGTATACTATTTTTAATCAGGACCAATAGGGTCCTAAATCCTATATAGTATCCTACTATTTAGGGAATAGAGTGCCATTTGGGACATTCAGTGCATTCGGGAAGTATTCAGACCCCTTCCCTTTTTCAAAAAAAAAAAATCCTCATCAATCTATACACAATACCCCATAATGACGAAGTGAAAACAGATTTTTTGAATTTTTGAAAATGTATTGAAAATAAAAAACAGAAATACCTTATTTACATAAGTATTCAGACACTTAGCAATGAGACTCGAAATTGAGCTCAGGTGCATCCTGTTTCCATTGATCATCCTTGAGATGTTTCTACAACATGACTGGAGTCCACCTGTGGTAAATTCAGTTGATTTGACATGATTTGGAAAGGCACACACCTGTCTATGTAAGGTCCCACAGTTGACAGTGCATGTCAGAGCATAAACCAAGCCATGAGGTCGAAGGAATTGTCCTCAGAGCTCCGAGACAGGATTGTGTCGAGGCACAGACCTGGGGAAGGGTACCAAAAAATGTCTGCAGCAATGAAGGTCCCCAAGAACACAGTGGCCTCCATCATTCTTAAATGGAAGAAGTTTGGAACCACCAAGATTCTTCCTAGAGCTGGCCGCCCGGCCAAACTGAGCAATCTGGGGAGAAGAGCCTTGGTCAGTGAGATGACCAAGAGGCCAATTGTCACTCTGACTGAGCTCCAGTTCCTGTGGAGATAGAATAACCTTCCAGGACAACCATCTCCGCAGCACTCCACCAATCTAGGCCTTTATGGAAGAGTGGACAGACGGAAGCCACTCCTCAGTAAAAGGCACATGACATCCCGCTTGGGGTTTGCCAAAAGGCACCTAAAGGACTCTCAGACCATGAGAAACAACATTCTTTGGTCTAATGGAAACAATATTGAACTCTTTGGTATGAATGCCAAGCGTCACATCTGGAGGAAACCTGGCACCATCCCTACGATGAAGCATGGTGGTGGCAGCATGCTGTGGGGATGTTTTTCAGCGGCAGGAACTGGGAGACTAGTCAGGATCGAGGGAAAGATGAACAGAGCAAAGTACAGAGAGATCCTTGATGAAAACCTGCTCCAGAGCACTCAGAACCTCAGACTGGGGCGAAGGTTCACCTTCCAACAGGACAACAGGACAAGTGGCCCAGCCAGAGCCTGGACTTGAACCTGATCGAACATCTCTGGAGAGACCTGAAAATAGATGTGCAGGACGCTTCCCATCCAACCTGACAGAGTTTGAGAGGATCTGCAGAGAATAATGGGAGAAACTCCCCGAATACAGGTGTGCCAAGCTTGTAGCATCATATCCAAGAAGACTTGAGGCTGTAATCGCTGCTAAAGGTGCTTCAACAAAGTACTGAGTAAAGGGTTTGTATACTTATGTAAATGTGATGTTTTTGCTTTTTCATTATGGGGTATTGTGTGTAGATTGATGAGGGAAAAAAAACATTTTAGAATAAGGCTGTAATGTAATAAAATGTGTAAAAGGTCAAGGGGTCTGAATAGTTTCCGAATGCACTGTAACCCTGCTTCTGTTCCTGCTGAAAGGAAAACCTCCCTGCTCCCTTCTGCCTGGACCATTTCCGCCATTATTACTAGGCAGTGATTAACACAGAGGTGAACATGTCTGCCATTGTCAAAACGTTGGGTTCCCTTGGCAACCAGGTCTCAGGCATTCTAGAGTTGAAGTCTAAAAAGAGGATTGGCTCGGGGAAGGAGGAGCAATGAGGGGAGCTGTGTCGACAGCCACACACTCGTATATGCACAGCCACACACACACTCTCTCTCTTGCCCTGTTGCTCACGCTCATCTGCTGGGCAAAAGAGTCGTGACTAACCAGAGCAGAACTCAGAATTGGAGTCTGCTGTAGCACTGCCCCCCCCCCCCTTCTCCCCACATCCCTGTACGTGTTTCTCCTCACTGACTGAGTCTCTGTGACCAAAGCCGAAGAGCAAGCAGCTGCATTCCATTAAACACATAACACAATGTTTTTACACTCAATGTGGCACGCTTATTGAAGACATTTACTCCCAAGCATATTAATTATCAATCAGTCAAATCCTTATCCTATTAGGACAAAGAGCAACAACGAAGCTTGCAACCTCCCTCCTTTAGAGCTCTTTGATGCTCTGGCATCACAGGTTCTGCATGGTTTTCTTTGCAGTAGCTAGCAGCAGCTAAATGTCTTGTTTGATGTGGGAGTAGTCCTGGTCACAGTGACAGGGAGACACCATGCTGAGCCCAGACTCTCCTGCTCTGTTGCCAATGCAAACACTTACGATCCCAGGTCTATTTACTGCGGTTACAGCTGGAGTGATGCAGGGAGGGAGGCGCCTGCGGGATCAATGGCAGCAGCCAGGGCTTAATTTAGCCTGCCAGCCAAGTCCAGCACATCTACTGTCCATCACTGACCACAAAACACTTTCCACACGCCTCGTCTTACCACCTTCCTGCCAAGGAGGAGAATGCGTTAATGGCAGTCCCAAAATAAATGACAGAACAATCCGCAAGTGGCTCTTCCCTTGAGATAGTGTTGCAGCAAGGCTATGTGACAGAGCAGAGGATCAGGGTGGATCAGACTGTATTTTCTCAGATATCATAGTATTATCAGAGTATCAGGTGCTGTCTGAACTTTGTCCTACTAAACCGTCTTTACACAGGCCTTTAATTCCACTATAGAGACTGTACTGTACCGACGTTAAATTCTGTGGAAAGATGCCATGCTGTCTAGAGACATGCCCACCTAAACCATTGAAGCTCCCTCCCATACCCAAAGCCAGTATCATCTCACTCTAACCCATCTGGAAGTCTCTCTTTCTGGGAAAGCCACTCAGCTGAAGTGGCCTCCTGGCATGGAGGGTGTGGAGGGTTCTGGGAGAGAGCAGTACACTCTTAGAAAAGAAAGGTGCTATGTAGAACCTAAAAGGGTTCCTTGGCTGTCCCCATAGGAGAACCCTTTGAAGAACCCTTTTTGGTTCTAGGTAGAACCTTTTTGGGTTCCAAGTAGAACCATTTCAACAGATGTTTCTACATGGAACCCAAAAGGGTTCTACCTGTAAACAAAACAGGTGCTCCTATGGGGACAGCCAAATAACGCTTTTTTCTAAGAGTGTACTAACGTCTCTTAAGGGGCAGATCTCTCTCAGCTCCTGCCAATGCTTCTGGAATAACACTTCTATTTCCTCTGTAGCGCTCTCTCTCACTGGGACACTAAAATGGGTTAGCTATCACGTCCAAAATTCTTCCTAAATGATTAAATTTAACCTGGCCATCGTGCCATGTTTTAATGTTCTTAATTTATTAGTGGGATTCAAGGTTCTCTATAGGAGCCATTGATAAGCCATAGAGAAACAAACTGCATTGTTATCTAGTAGTTATACCCCACCAGTCTTCATTATTTATGTGGTTACATACTACAATGTTATGTGAAAAGATGCCTGTGTGTGAAATGTTTGACACTCCAGCAGGTGTGACAGACGTCACTGTGCATGCTTAACAGCTTTGCTTCCACAAGTCTGCTACAAACAAACTCTGTTATATACAGTAGGCAGCCGTAGTCAAGTCATTGTGGCCCTAGTGCAACCTGAACCCTACGACTCATCTGAGCACCTCTCTGAGTAGCGGGCAGTGGTACCGCTCACCCATTTGGACCAGACAGCTCCATTGAAATTAGGTTGCAGGTGCTTGTTCTTTTGGGGTGACAGTGAGTGTACATTCTTAGCCTCCATTGCAGAAGGCTCTGGAACCATATTAAACCACCTCACCATCTCACCGCAATGCTTGTGACACATCTGACATTTCTGTCTCAATCGAGTCTCTCTTCCCCTCTCTGCAGCCTCCAGCACTCATACATGCTTTCCTCTGTGCCTGATATAGTGCACTAAATAAGGAATAGGGTTCCATTAGGGACGCATTCCCTGTCACTCTCCCTCTATCTTTTTTCAGTGTTGTCCTCCCCCTCTGTCCAAACACTCCTTATTAAATCTTACTGCTGGCTTGTATCTCCTTCATTCTATTGGCAGACATTACTATTTGCTCTGCTATCCCAATTTTCTCCTTTCCCAATGCATTTCTCTTGTGATTCTTTGATACGCACTGATATGTAGCATGAGTTAATATCTGTCTCCTGCACCTCGTCATGTCCTGTTCAATGAAATATGACATGACAATATAGAAAGAGGAACAATGTATGACTACCTTTCCGCTCCCTGTGTGTGTCCCAAATTGCACCCTATTCCTTATATAGTGCAATACTTTTGACCAGGGCCCATAGGGAATAGGGCACCATATGGGACGCACAAAGCTTTTCCCTACCCCCTCCTCCCTCCCCCTTGTTTCTTTGCCGTCCTGCCCATCCAATCTAGCCGGGCAGCCAGCTCTAAATTACCAGTGTTGTGTTGTGTTGTTGCTGCACAGTCAGGTAGACCACTGTTTGTTTCACAGTTGATTGACTTTGGTGATTATCAGCATTGAAGGTAATTAGGAGTGACTCAGAGCAGGGACCATGCTTGGGTTTATGGCTAGGATAAAACCCCTCTCAGGATCTCTTTAAATAACATTAACTTTGTCTGCATCCCAAATGGCACCCTATACCATACATAGTGCACTACTTCACCAATAAGGCTCTGGTCAAAAGTAGTGCACTTTATAGGAATTACGGTACCACATGGGACGCATACTTTGGCATGCAGTAGCCCTGATATAGGCTGTGTATGGATGTAGTGAAGACAGTGTATATCGCAATGGCTTTATGGATAGCCCTACAGGGGCAGCATTTCTGCCTGGTCTCTGAGCTGTGCCATGGGTCATATGGTCATCTCACCCAGCCAGCAGACTGCCTCAGCACAGCTCACAGCTTGGGCTGCCTCCGTCTGCTCCGCTCTACAAGGGAATCAAACAGATTACTCACAGGATAGGGCCTATAGTAACAGGCCTATGGAGTCCAGTCTTTGTGAAATAAATGTACCTCATTGCTTGCAGTTATTGTGTGTTTGTTGTTACATTTCCTGAATCACATAATTCAAATGTAATGGTAAGAATGAAAGGATACCCAAAGGTAGAAAAAGGTCAAGTGGTACACTGTAGTGCATGGAGTTCTCCATCCTGTGTTCTATCTCTGAGCCTTTCCTTCAATCCCCTAATGAGACCAGCCAGACCTTCACAAGGGCTTGGTAACTTTCCAACAGAACTGGGATGTCTATGGTTGTGTGCATTCCAAATAGCACTCATTTCCTAATGTAACAGTATAACTTTAAACCGTCCCCTCGCCCCGACACGGGCGCGAACCAGGGACCCTCTGCACACATCAACAACAGTCGCCCATCGCTCCACAAAAGCCGCGGCCCTTGCAGAGCAAGGGGAAACCCTACTTCAGGTCTCAGAGCAAGTGACGTAACCGATTGAAATGCTATTAGCGCGTACCCGCTAACTAGCTAGCCATTTCACATCCGTTACACTAATGTAGTGCACTACTTTTGACCAGGGCCCACAAGACTCTGATCAAAAGTAGTGCACTATGTAGGGAATAGAGTGCCATTTGGGATATAACATAGACATCACAGATCTGATTCCTGCTAAAGGTATCAGGTTTTCTTTCTCTCTTTGTTTTCTTTGACTCCTTCAAACTCCGACCATGAGGGCCACTGGCTGTTCTGACAAACAACAAACACTGGCATTGTGGCATTGTGTCTTGGTTTGGAAAGTTTCAAGTTCAAATATGCTTCCTTGCAGTTATATTAGTAGACATTGGTCAAATATGGCAGCCACAGGCATGAAAGAGTATGGCAGAACATTTTATTGCTTTCGGTTGCTCTTAACGCATGGCCCTACTTTGACCTGTGGCTGTGACATTTTTTAAAAGATGCAGTTGTTCCTGTCTATGTTTTCAAAGAGAACTTCCTTTTGGAGAGATGTCGCATGTGACCAGCTATGTGATGCAATGTAGGTGAAGTTCTGTAGACTACCTAGTAGCAAGTCAGATTTCACCACCATTTCATGAAAAATAATGTATGGTACTACCAACCTATTGTACCCTATCCATTGCAGGTTACACTGCACTAGATTATCTCTGCCTGCATCAAAGGCAGTCATCTGGAACTAGCCAGCCATTTTGTTTTTCCTAAAACTGATCAGACTGAGTGAGGACATTTGCCCCATCTCAATGAACACATTTCTGATGGAAAAATTGATGTTTTTGCAATAGACAAGAATAACATTTCAGCATTATGCCCACAACCAACGCATGTATTTCAGTGGTCCAAACTCAACGTTTCCTTACTGTAGCCTAATTCACAATCAAGTCCGAGATCAGTTTGGGAGTGTAAACATCTCTTTCTAGCTGTCTGACAGCTTCTTCTACTGCGTTGTTTAGAGGGGAGGCGCTTCAATCTACCACCTAGGTTTTTGCTTCAGTACCGAATGTTTTCCTGCGCGACACCGTTGCTGCGCGAACGTTGGAGAGCTGGCGGAAAACATTTCATTCGCATGGAGTTCTCTCTCTGCTCACTTTGACATTTTAGTGATATTGTTACATAATTATTCATTAATATTCTATTTTATTTCCCACAAGGCTACGACTGTGTGAATTCTCTGCTTTACCTAATGTTCAGAGTTTTAATCATCTGCAACCGCATGCCTGGAGTGGTGTGTTAGCAACGCGCTTGGAAAATCACCGCCTCAGGCAAAGTAAAGTGGTTTGGTAAGTTGGTTTTATACTCTATGCTAGCCTACAGATCAAATATCTAGATTTTGTTTTATTCTTGTGAAGATAATATTTTATGTAAAACTCACATATTATACAAAGCATAGCCTATGCATGTCTTTCTGAATGATTTTTCTACAATATCTTATAGGAAGCAGAGAAGGTAGGATATACTGCTTATCAAAGCCTGACAGTAGCCTATTAGTCAAGAGACCAAAACACGTTATAAAGCCTATATCGCTCTATATATATTCGCAATTCATTTGCATAATTTGTAGTTATTTTATCATACCCTGCTCATTTGGTGTGTGACTAAAAGGGGAATAATGTGTTTGCCCTACAATCAAATAGACTACTGTGTGTTTTACAAGACATTACAGAATTCACAAGTCCTTGTATTCTTGTTGTCTACTGGAATACTGTTCAACACATGGCATACACGCACACCTATTCACTTTGCGCACACACACGAGTGTGCACACACGCGTGCAAGTACACGTACACGTACACGTACACACACACACACACACACACACACACACACACACACACACACACACACACACACACACACACACACACACACACACACACACACACACACACACACACACACACACACACACACACACACACACACACACACACACACACACACACACTGTAACAGGTTGAGGTTTCCACTCTCTATGAAAGTAGCAGGGATGAAAAGGAGATGACTACTCAATTAAACAACCTTCCATATGAAATAAAGTATCCTCTTTTCCATGTACAGTGAGGGAAAAAAGTATTTGATCCCCTGCTGATTTTGTACGTTTGCCCACTGACAAAGAAATTATCAGTCTGTAATTTTAATGGTAGGTTTATTTGAACAGTGAGAGACAGAATATCAACAAAAAAATCCAGAAAAACACATGTCACAAATGTTATAAATTGATTTGCATTTTAATGAGGGAAATAAGTATTTGACCCCTCTGCAAAACATGACTTAGTACTTGGTGGCAAAACCCTTGTTGGCAATCACAGAGGTCAGATGTTTCTTGTAGTTGGCCACCAGGTTTGCACACATCTCAGGAGGGATTTTGTCCCACTCCTCTTTGCAGATCTTCTTCAAGTCATTAAGGTATCGAGGCTGACGTTTGGCAACTCGAACCTTCAGCTCCCTCCACAGATTTTCTATGGGATTAAGGTCTGGAGACTGGCTAGGCCACTCCAGGACCTTAATGTGCTTTTTCTTGAGCCACTCCTTTGTTGCCTTGGCCGTGTGTTTTGGGTCATTGTCATGCTGGAATACCCATCCACGACCCATTTTCAATACCCTGGCTGAGGGAAGGAGGTTTTCACCCAAGATTTGACGGTACATGGCCCCGTCCATCGTCCCTTTGATGCGGTGAAGTTGTCCTGTCCCCTTAGCAGAAAAACACCCCCAAAGCATAATGTTTCCACCTCCATGTTTGACGGTGGGGATGGTTTCTTGGGGTCATAGGCAGCATTCCTCCTCCTCTAAACACGGCAAGTTGAGTTGATGCCAAATAACTCCATTTTGGTCTCATCTGACCACAACACGTTCACCCAGTTGTCCTCTGAATCATTCAGATGTTCATTGGCAAACTTCAGACGGGCATGTATATTTGCTTTCTTGAGCAGGGGGACCTTGCGGACGCTGCAGAATTTCAGTCCTTCACGGCGTAGTGTGTTACCAATTGTTTTCTTGGTGACTATGGTCCCAGCTGCCTTGAGATCATTGACAAGATCCTCCTGTGTAGTTCTGGGCTGATTCCTCACCGTTCTCATGATCATTGCAACTCCACGAGGTGCGATCTTGCATGGAGTCCCAGGCCGAGGGAGTTTGACAGTTCTTTTGTGTTTCTTCCATTTGCGAATAATCGCACCAACTGTTGTCACCTTCTCACCAAGCTGCTTGGCAATGGTCTTGTAGCCCATTCCAGCCTTGTGTAGATCTACAATCTTGTCCCTGACATCCTTGGAGAGCCCTTTGGTCTTGGCCATGGTGGAGAGTTTGGAATCTGATTGATTGATTGCTTCTGTGGACAGGTGTCTTTTATACAGGTAAAAAACTGAGATTAGGAGCACTCCCTTTAAGAGTGTGCTCCTAATCTCAGCTCGTTACCTGTATGAAAGACACCTGGGTGCCAGAAATCTTTCTGATTGAGAGGGGGTCAAATACTTATTTCCCTCATTAAAATGCAAATCAATTTATAACATTTTTGACATGCGTTTTTCTGGATATTTTTGTTGTTATTCTGTCTCTCACTGTTCAAATAAACCTACCATTAAAATTATAGACTGATAATTTCTTTGTCAGTGGGCAAACGTACAAAATCAGCAGGGGATCAAATACTTTTTTCCCTCACTGTATCTCCAACCTCTTTTTTAATACTGTACAATGCCATAGTCTGATCATCACAGGTAATACTATAACTGTGACATAAAAATAGTAGGAGATTGTACAATACTCACTCACTCACTCACTCACCCCCATCGTGCCAGCTGGCCATAGGGCAGCAACAAAGGCTCTCCATGTTAGTAAATGCATTATAAATACAGTGATACCTATCATATAATTTATACTGTGTATTCTGCCACAACAACCAACGGATGTGTTCATTCTTTGTGTCTGTATCGACTAGAGAGAGAGAGGGATCAAATGATATACATTGAACAAATCAAACAGCATAAGCAAAAAAACAACAACATTTAAACATAGCCTTATCTTATGGTCACTCCTCCATAATGTCCTGTCATTAAATGAGCTGGTGCTGCAGGTGGCTGGGGTCAACGTCTCTACCTGGGAGAGAGAGGGACTTTAAACCCCCAGGGCTGGACTCCCTGTGTAGCCAGTTACACGGCAGCTTCCACAGACAGGCGACAAATTGGTGGTGTGAATGAGCAGCACCCAGTCGCTGGTGTCACAGGGAGGTGGTACTCTGCTCAGACAGGTGCCAGGACAGCCTAACCCTGGTCCCTGGTGTCACAGGGAGGTGGTACTCTGCTCAGACAGGTGCCAGGACAGCCTAACCCTGGTCCCTGGTGTCACAGGGAGGTGGTACTCTGCTCAGACAGGTGCCAGGACAGCCTAACCCTGGTCCCTGGTGTCACAGGGAGGTGGTACTCTGCTCAGACAGGTGCCAGGACAGCCTAACTCTGGTCCCTGGTGTCACAGGGAGGTGGTACTCTGCTCAGACAGGTGCCAGGACAGCCTAGACCCTGGTCCCTGGTGTCACAGGGAGGTGGTACTCTGCTCAGACAGGTGCCAGGACAGCCTAACCCTGACCTCAAGTGTGAGGTGTCATCTCTGATATACTGGAAAACATACATAACCAACCAGACCAGATTCTCATCTAGCACTTCAAGTTAGGCTGAAGAGGTTCACTAATCTATGGCTGACCCAGTAAAACAACACATTTCTATGCATCTATCTGGTGTAAGTAACAATATATCATCTTTAAAAAAATATCAGAATCAGCTAAACGTATAGGTGCAGAGAACTTTATTGTACATAGAAGGCTCTGGGTAGGTGTACTGTTTCTCACAGCTCCCATTTAGCGATAGAATAAAGAGTAACTCTGTGGGAACACTGTCTATGAGGGTGAATTAATATGGATTGCATTGTGGGAAAACAGCCCACTGCTGCTTACATCCCTCTCTGTTCCGTTCAGACAGCCACTTGTTGATCCAGGAATTTTCAGTGTTTTCAAACACGTCTTGTCCGGCGGGTGTGATTGTCATTGAGCTGCTAAGCTAGCTGCACATGCCCAGTTCAGATCTGGTTTCGAATGTCCACATTTGGTGTGGGAGAAGAACAATTTATAAGGCTCCATTTTCTCTGCAATGTCGCTCACATTCCCCATTCGTGCTGTCGGAGGTGGAACCAGACCGGCGCGGAATCTCCCCATGCAGAGCGAGAGAGTCGAGATGTGCATCAGATAATCTGTGATGGGCCCTGTGTTGACAGGCCCTGAAACGCACACTGAGTGATGGGTTGTGTGCTTGCGCTTGCAATGCAGATGTAGGAGAGCCAAGTAAAGTCAAGCACCAGCCACATGGCAGGCCTCAGGTGTGGTGAGAACGGGCCCTGAAAGCAGATGGACAGATGGATATTAGTGTTAACACTGTGGAAGGTGCTAACCACTTTTATAAGCGTCCTGTAAATGTGTCTCAAGCTGCTCCCTCTCTCAGCTTTATTTTCCGCTGACATATTTATTCTGGAGAATTAAACGGCAGAGCAGATTCGATTGACAGAGAGACATCTCTTTGCCAACATATAGTAGGTCAATCTCTGTGATAGCCCCTGCATAGTCTCCTTCCCTCCTCTGCTCCTCTTCTCCACTCCCTGCTTCCTCAGCCCCTCTGCCCAGGCCAAACCAGATATAAATAGCCATGTGGATGGAGGGAGAGAATGTCAGCAAAGCCAGTGCCATGGCACATCAGCACTTTGGAAGAGCCAGGCAGGAGTTTTGTGCTTATTTCCTGTTTTTTCATTCCCTCCATTGCCCTGCTGTTTTGGCCAGCAGGTACTGCCTCACGCTGGTCACATGAGCTCTGTTTATACCTAGTTCTAACATGCAGCCTTTGTCCTGATCTTCAAGTGTAGATGATTAAAAGACGCATTTCGTTCTGATTGTGATGAGATCTTATAAGTGTAAACAGACAAGATCAGTTCATGACAAAGGACGCATGTTAACCGCAGGTATAAACAGGGCTTAGGTCACTGCAGCAAAACATTTTGCCTTTATCCTGACTATGGACTAAACTTAGCCTTAAAAAAGACGCACAAAATGAATCTCAGAATCTCAGGCCATTCGGTGTATGTGGTATGTCCCAGGGGGTTGGTTAATTTTGATTTTTCAAACACCTGAAACAGCTTTTTCCTGCAATCTAGAGCCATACTCATTATCATACTATGTCAAAAATGTATTTTTCTGCATATCTAAGCATACCTCTTGAGCTGTTTGTATCCTCCTGACTGGTGCTTATTATGCTTCTGTCCATCTCTTCTAAAATCTGGTAAAAGATTGAAAGGAATGTGAGTCCTATTCAGTACATTCAGTAATTGCTTCAAAAGTCTACCAGCCTTGCCAGCAGGCATGCCAGACAAGATAGCTAGACAAGCTAGCTACTCTAACTTGATTGACAGCCTGAAAGGTTGGGAGATTGGCAACCTATCTGGGTTAGCTAAAGCCAACTTCATAAAATTGCTCGGTGGATAGAAGTATTACAGAGAAACAACATTTCTTTGGTTCATAAAGATGAAATAAATAAAAAGAAGAGGACAAATCTGAGGCGACACCTGCCTCTGTGCCCCCTATGGGCATGACGCCTCTGGCATATCCTGTCCACTTTCTCCCATTAAATGTAATTTTGAATCAGTCACTATCTGTCTATACACAGTCATAAACTGCTCCTAGTATTGCTGTCACTACAGGTATTTTTGGTTTATCACCAGCGGCAACAGTGAGAAAGATTGTGGTCAGCTGCACCTAAGTGTTCCATGGCAACCACTGCATGTGGGAACAGTCAAGGTGCAGACCAGAGTGAATGGTAGCTCGAGAACAAGGGATTCGGTGACCGGGCTGAGAAGATAGATTTCTTTGCAGTTAGCATCGGAGGGGAATAGGATAGCAGGATGTGTATTAGTCCTGGGGAGGGAGGGAAGGCAGGGGGATAAGGGAGACAAACAACTTGCTCAAACTGGGCCATATAGGTTCATTGATGGGAATGCATCCTCAGCCTCAGCCCCCAGGCAGAATGACATTCCTGTGCTGTGCACTAAAGCAGAAGGATATTCCTGTTACTACCATTAAAACTAAGCTCTCTGGTAGACAGCAGGCGCTATCTGTCCTGGTTAGTGGCATTATGATATGTGTGTGTCATACAGAGAGAGCCTCAGAGAACAACCACATTGAGGTGGAGGGTAACATGGGGTGTGCAGGTGCTTTCAGCACAGACGGCAGATTTAATTCCTATTTAATGTGTTTGATTTGATCCGTGTGGCTTGTTAACCAGACTGTGGCAGAGAGGGAGAGAGACAGCTCCCCCGGCTAGTGTGCAAGGTGTGGATGGGATGACGCACGACGGGTGCAACAGTGTGTGAAGTAGTGCCTTAAGCTCTGTGCTCCCTCCAGATAACTAACTTCAATTTAAATGCAGATGGATGAAGGGTCCTACTCATCAGAGACTGGAGCGATGTGATCTGTATGTAGGAGATCTGGAGGAGCTGGTGTTGTGTATCTGCCTCCAGAGGACTAATGTCCATATGGTAGATGGAGGCAGGGGCAGAGAGAGACAGACATAGGGAGATATAGAGGGTCAGAGAGAAACAGGGTGAGTCAGAGAAAGACAGAGAGAGGCGGAGAGAAACAAAGGAAGGAAGAGGGAGGCCAACGGAGTCAGAGGGAGACAGGAAGACATAGGGAGTCAGAGGGAGACAGGGAGTCAGAGGGAGACAGGAAGACATAGGGAGTCAGAGGGAGACAGGGAGACATAGGGATTCAAAGGGAGACAGGGATTCAGAGGGAGACAGGAAGACATAGGGAGTCAGAGGGAGTCAGAGGGAGACAGGAAGACATACGGAGTCAGAGGGAGACAGGGAGTCAGAGGGAGAAAAGAAGACATAGGGATTCAGAGGGAGACAGGAAGACACAGGGAGAGACAGGAAGACAGAGGGAGATAGGGAGACAGGAATACAAAGGGAGACATAAGGAGATAGGGAGACATAGGGAGACTTTATTTTCTATTTTTATTTTATCTGTATTTAACTAGGCAAGTCAGTTAAGAACAAATTCTTATTTACAATGACGGCCTACCAAAAGGCAAAAAGCATCCTGTGGGGACGGGGGCCTGGGATTGAATTTTCTTAAATAAATACAATATAAATATAGGACAAAACACACATCACAACAAGAGAGACAACACAACTCTACATAAAGAGAGACCTTCGACAACAACATAGCAAGGCAGCAACACATGACAACACAGCATGGTAGCAACACAACATGACAACAACATGGTAGCAACACAACATGGTAGCAGCACAAAACATGGTACAAACATTATTGGGTACAGTCAACAGCACAAAGGTCAAGAAGGTAGAGAGACAACAATACATCACACAAAGCAGCCACAACTGTCAGTAAGTGTCCATGATTGAGTCTTTGAATGAAGAGATTGAGATAAAACTGTCCAGTTTGAGTGTTTGTTGCAGCTCGTTCCAGTCGCTAGCTGCAGCGAACTGAAAAGAGGAGTGACCCAGGGATGTGTGTGCTTTGGGGACCTTTAACAGAATGTGACTGGCAGAACGGGTGTTGTATGTGGAGGATGAGGGCTGCAGTAGATATCTCTGATAGGGGGAAGTGAGGCCTAAGAGGGTTTTATAAATACGCATCAACCAGTGGGGCTTGCGACGGGTATATACAGAGATGACCAGTTTACAGAGGAGTATAGAGGGCAGTGATGTGTCCTATAATGAGCATTGGTGGTAAATCTGATGGCCGAATGGTAAAGAACATCTAGCCGCTCGAGAGCACCCTTACCTGCCAATCTATAAATTATGTCTCTGTAATCTAGCATGGGTAGGATGGTCATCTGAATCAGGGTTAGTTTGGCAGCTGGGGTGAAAGAGGAGCGATTATGATAGAGGAAACCAAGTCTAGATTTAACTTTAGCCTGCAGCTTTGATATGTGCTGAGAGAAGGACAGTGCACCATCTAGCCATACTCCCAAGTACTTGTGTGAGGTGACTACCTCAAGCTCTAAACCCTCAGAGGTAGTAATAACACCTGTGTACACCATAGGGAGACAGGAAGACATAGGGAGACAGAGGGAGACAGGGAGAGACAGAGGGAGACAGAGAGGCCGAAGGAGACAGGAAGACATAGGGAGACAGCAGGAGACAGAGGGAGACAGGTAGACAGGAAGACAGAAGGAGACAGAGGGAGACAGGAAGACATAGGGAGACAGCAGGAGACAGAGGGAGACAGGAAGACATAGGGAGACAGCAGGAGACAGAGGGAGACAGGAATACATAGGGAGACAGCAGGAGACAGAGGGAGACAGGAAGACATAGGGAGACAGAAGGAGACAGAGGGAGACAGGAAGACATAGGGAGACAGCAGGAGACAGAGGGAGACAGGAAGACATAGGGAGACAGAAGGAGACAGAGGGAGACAGGGAGAGACAGAGGGAGATAAGGAGAGACAGGGGGAGACAGGAAGACATAGGGAGGGGGAGATATAGGGAGACAGGAGAGACATAGGGAGACAGGGAGAGACAGTGGAAGACATAGGGAGACAGGGAGAGACAGAGGAAGACAGGGAGAAACAGAGGGAGACAGGGAGAGAAAGGGGAAGACACAGGGAGACAGAGGGAGACAGGGAGGGACAGGAAGACATAGGGAGACAGAGGGAGTCAGGGAGAGACAAGAGAGAGACAGGGGGAGACAGACTCAGCATGCTGTGGGTCCAAGGAGGGTGCTTAGGTGGGGTGGGGAGGGACAGCAGGAGTGACGCATTACCCAGATTGGCACCGTAAGACAGTAGCTTCAGTAACAGTTCTTACTGTGCAGGGGAACAGTGTTGTCTCTCTCTGGAGCTCCAGTGCAGTGAAGGGAGGAAGTCACATTGAGCAGGTTGGCACATTTCAGACAACCATTCTGGTTCCACTTACTGGAAGCCACTGTGTGACCTGTTACAGGAATAAGTCCCCAGCCCAGTGTATTTTTTTAGTTTGCTGTGTTGTTCAGTTTGTTCTTGTTAGCCTCTCCTGTGCTGTGATGGGGCATCTGGCTCTCTGGCTCCCATCCATATATGCCTTTGAGGCGTTCTACAGCCACTGACCCACCACCATACCTTCCCTGAGGGGGTAAAAAGACCCTGGCTGGTACTGGCACTGCAGGCCACACACCCATCTCTCACTACTGGAAAAGCGATGGATGACTTGGCGCAACATTTGCCATACACAGAACTGTCCGGTCACAGCCCAAGGTCATCCAAAAAGATCAATATAACAAATTTGATGAGTCATTGCAAATAGTTTTAATGGCACCATCCGATGTAATTGTGTAGGTAACTTCCAAAATAATGGAAACACTTGAGTAAATGAGGGATACCAAGTATATTGAAAGCAGGTGCTTCCACACGTGTGGTACCTGAGTTAATTAAGAAATTAACATCCCATCATGCTTAGGGTCATGTATAAAACATGCTGGGCAGGCCATTATTTTGATTACCATGGATATGCCCCCATAGGATGACAATGCCCCCATTCACAGGGCACAAATGGTCACTGAATGGTTTGAGGAGCATACAAATGTCAACCATATGCCATGGCCGTCTCAGTCACCAGTTCTCAACCCAATTGAACACTTATGAGAGATTCTGGAGTGGCGCCTGAGACAGCGTTTTTCGATCATCAACAAAACACCAAGTCATGAATGGTGTCGCATCCCTCCAATAGAGTTCCAGACACTTGTAGAATCTATGCCAAAGTGCATTGAAGCTGTTCTGGCTCATGGTGGCCCAACGCCCTATTAAGACACTATATGTTGGTGTTTCCTTTATTTTGACAGTTACCTGTATGTTTGCCAGTTGAATGAAAGCATTTTTTTTTTTATATATAAATGGAAAAAACTGATACCCAATTTGGTCTGAAATTGGGATGTGTGCCTTTGTTGTTTCAGGTGAATCTCCTGCTGTCTGATTCTGCTGTTCCAACATGACCTCAGGCTACTGAAGACATTTCTGTTATTCATCCTCCTGCTCTCTCTGTACCACTCTCCTGTCACTCTTACTCTATTCTCCAATGGGTTCTCGCAGTCAAGGCAGCTTTTTCCACCATCACCACCACCACCACCACAGCTCGGTGGTGCCTACGGCCGTGCCCAGGCTTCTCACAGAGAACAGCAGTCTGCTAGGGGGCATCGCCCAGATCACCCCCAACCTCTTCCTGAGCCGGGGCAATGTGGCGTCCAACCGCAGCCTACTGCTGTCCAAGGGCATCACCTGCGTGGTCAACGCCACTATCGAGCTGCCCAACTTCAACTGGCCCCACGTGGAGTATGTAAAGGTACCCCTGGCGGACATGCCCCACTCCCCCCTCTCCCTGTACTTTGACAGCATAGCTGATAAGATCCACAGTGTGGGGAGAAAGCGGGGGGCCGTGCTGGTGCATTGTGCTGCAGGGGTGAGCCGCTCAGCCTCCCTGTGCCTGGCCTACCTGATGAAGTACCACCGTGTGTCTCTGGCCGAGGCCCACGCTTGGGTCAAGTCCCGCCGGCCAGTCATCCGGCCCAACGGGGGCTTCTGGCGTCAGCTCATCGACTACGAGAGGAAGCTGTTTGGCAGGAACTCTGTGAAAATGGTACAGACACCCTACGGGCTGATACCTGACGTCTACGAGCGGGAGCGCAGGAATCTGGCACCCTACTGGGGCCTGTAGAGGAGGGCTGGGGCCTGTAGAGGAGGGCTGGGGCCTGTAGAGGAGGGCTGGGGCCTGTAGAGGAGGGCTGGGGCCTGTAGAGGAGGGCTGGGGCCTCGCCAATGGGAGGGAAGGAGACGGAGATTAGAATGAGCAGGGCGGATGACCGACTCTGTTGCATCCCAGTCCTTCTCCCCTCCAGTCCTCCAGGGCTGCCAGCTCATGCATGTTCCTCCAGCCAGAGATGCAGAGTGATATGAAGCGTGTGACTGTCTGTCTATGTGAAGCTTAATTAATTGGGATGGAGGGAGTCTTAGTAATCAGTCACTACACTGCAGACTGGTTACTGGTGGGTGATGCTACTCTACACTGCATCAACCCCCGTCTGTCTGTCTCTGAGAGGGAGCAAGTCTAGAATCCTCAGGACCAAAGGAGTAACAGAACCACGACCAAGCCAGACCCCAGATCAGCTGAAATGGCCAGACCCAGACTGTGACTTTGGAGTCTAGCTTGACTCCCCAGACTCCAAAGAACAGGAGCATTCTGGGAAGGTGTAGGTGGTGCTTTAGACTCAGCAATTCTGGCAGGCAGCGGTGTGACTCACTGAAGTCCAGTCCCGACGTAAAGTCATGTGATAGTTTTGTGCCAGTTTTGCTGTTGTCTTTAATGTGAGAACTAGCAGCAGTCCTGTTCTCAGTTTAAAACTGTACAGAAATGTTTTGACAAATTGAATTATGCTCTTGGGAGATATTTGAAATCAAGAAAAGAAAATATATGGTGCCCAATTAATATTTAAAGCTGTTAGTGTATACAAATTTTTAATCAAGACATCTAAGGTTTAGTGTGTACACTTAAAGGTCCCTATTTACTATGGGGATGATATTGCAGAATATACTGTACTGGTACTAATATTGTACAATATTATGCTGTTTTAGAATGTCACCACCCTTTGTTAAGAGGAAGACAGTACTGTGTTAGGGGCTTGGGAGAAACACTTTCTATTTCCTTCTTTTTGCCAGATATTGATGTTTAAGTGAAAAGAGGTTCTAGAAAGAATACAACCAGACAGTCCTGGGCTTAACTGGTGTACTGTCATTGATAAACCTTCCTCTTTTTTGGGGTTTGGAAGAAGTCTATACTCTATACACGCAAAGCTTTTAAATAAAATACTAATATTACTGTAGCAAGTGAACAATGCCCTTGTCACAGGCGTAACCAGAAAGCAACGTTTACATGAATTTAGTGCTCTATTCAATCTATCACTGAAGCGTTACAGATTGTGCAATAGAAATATAAAGGTAATTTCCGATTATGCAGCGTTTACCGTGAATGCAGTCTCTGCAAACATTGCCTTTAAATTTGTATTACGCTGTAACTCTGAAATTCCGCGATACGGATTGAATAGAGCCCTTAGTTTCATACCCTAAGGCATTGAATGATTAACAAGCTAATGTAACTGTTTGTGTTCGAAATTTATGACAAAATAAAATAAATTACTGATATGCATTATTGTCAGTTTATACTTTGCCTTGTAAATATGGAATAGTACTGAAGCAGAGTAACATAATGGATCCAGATACAGCGTGACTGCACTAGTGTATATACAAAATATAATATATACACTGAGTATACCAAACATTAGGAACTAATATTGAGTTGCCTTTTGCCCTCAGAACAGCCTCAATTCGTCGGGACTCTACAAGGTGTCGAAAGTGTTCCACAGGGATGCTGGCCCATGTTGACTCCAATGCTTCCCATAGTTGTGTCAAATTGGCTGGATGTCCTTTGGGTGATGGATCATTCTTGACACATGGGAAACCCAGCAGCGTTGCAGTTCATGACACAAACTGGTACGCCTGGCACCTACTACCATACCCCGTTCAAAGGCACTTCAATCTTTTGTCTCGCCCATTCACCCTCTGAATGGAACACATACACAATCCATGTCTCAATAGTCTCAAGGCTTAAAAATCCTTCTTTAACCTCCCCCCCCTTCATTTACACTGATTGAAGTGGATTTAACAAGGGATCATAACTTTCACCTGGATTCACCTGCTCAGTCTATGTCATGGAAAGAGCAGGTGTTCCTAATGTTCTGTATATGGAATGTTTCGGTAAGAATTTGGGGGAGATTTTCAGGTCCCTCACTCAAGCACCTGATTCCTTTTTTGTTTTAGCTGGGCTGAAGCGTGTTTTGGGTACTCTTATTTTTTTATTTGATTGATAATAGTCAATATTTATCCTTGGTGTTGGTAAAGTCATCGTCAGTTTGAGAGCTAATCAGTTAATTGTAACTGACCATGTAGATACTCATTGTAATATTCATAGTGATACTCACGTTCATTTGTAAGAAACATTGTTTGTCAGGTTTATTATTCAGACCAGTGGCAAATAAAGACGTAGTGAGGTTAACAGGACAATCAGTTTAGAATAATTGCAGCATTTTTCACTTTTGATAGATCCTGTTAAAGTCCTGCTATCCAGCCGTGCCAACAGTGAGGTTGGAATGATTATAACGTGGCTCTCTATAGCAACAAGAATTTGCTGTAAAACATGATTAAATTTCATAGCTAATTTCAAAATACACATTCCTACAACGTGTGCTCTCTGTGTTTCTGTGACTTTAAACGTCTTTAATAGAGAGGTTGATATAAAAGTACTTTGTACACCGGCTCCTTCAACAGAAGACCATGGGTGCATCCCAAATGGCACCCTTTTCCCTATATAGTGCACTTTGTTTGACCAGAGTCCGATGGTGTCTGTTCGCAAGTAGTGCTCTAGAAAGAGAATAGGGTGTCATTTGATTTGGGACGCAAACTATTGATGTTACTCACAACCATTTGCCCCAGAGAAGTCTTCAGATGTCACAGAAACGTTTTATTAATTTTCATTTGGCATGGCCACAGAGAACCAGACAGACAGTGATGGGGACTGTCTTGTGGCCCATTCTACTGAGGGATCTCCAGAATGGCCTACACAATAAACACCATTAACCACACAGACACTGGCTCCATCAGATGACAGGCCAGGCATGATGAAGATGCAGGAGGGATGGGCCCAAATTATACATTTCTGTACCAGCTTGCTTTCTCCAATGGAATGACGCTCTGTGTGTGTGTGTGTGTATGTGTATGTCTCTCTGATTCTCAGGGAATAGTTAGCTATCCTAGAGTAAACACATCTTTCATTAGCAGCAGCAGAATATGACTATTAATCAGGAAACCAGTAAGCAGAGCGATCTACGTCACCCTGAACATCAAAGGCAGTAGACTGGGCAACAGTGGCATAGTGCAGGCCATGCGGAACAAACTGCTGTGATGAACTTGGATGAGATGTCATTAGGCTGTAGGAAGGAGATGTGACTGGCAAATGAGCTCACAACAACCTGCCTGCCTGCAGATTATTATGCTCCGCAGAGCTTGGAAGGTTGCACCCATACCAAATTTGTCTCTTAGAAGATCCTCCATTTTAAATTACAATATGATTAAATGCAAATGATGTGAACAAGCAAATAATATTTCTCATGACACTAACATAGCAGTAATAGTAGTAATGTTATGTTATGTTGCATCGCCACTCTGTAAAAAAGGAAAGCGTTCCTATTCCATCAGCCTTGAACTTGAATTGATGCCCTGAACACTACAGATGTAGAATCTTAATTTGAGCCAGTTTGTTACAGCAGGAAAATAATCATGCCGCAACAGGAAATGTGAATTAATTAATTATGTGCATTATAATTAATGGATATTTTTTGTAGAGGTTGATACATTTTACATGAGGGAAAATCAAGTCTCAAATGTTAAAGTGTAAATTACAAACTCTAGAAGCCTTTTTAAACCTTGATTTCACTACAAGTTTGCATTTCCTGCTGTGCAAGTAAATTCTCAAAATAGTGATCAAATTAAGATCCTACATCTGTATAACAGGTGCGGTTCGATTTTATCTTTTAATTCATTTTAATTAAAGCATCTCATACTGTTTTTTTCCTGGTATATATCATGCTTTTCTATTTAATAACCAGGTACAGACGAGAGCATAGCCACAATATTCGGACAAATAATAATCACGCTTGTCACACCATTGATGGCATAAGAGAAGACTGCCTAAAAGGGACATGAATTTCAAAAGCAGCAATCAATCCTCACACAGGGGGTCACTTTGTGTGACAATACCTTGACAGCGAATTAAAACTACAGTAACCTTGGTAACCATCACCAATGGCAACGGTGCTGTTAGTGATGAATATTAACACTGAATCAATGCCTGGGCACAGTAATCAATTGCTGTGGCAAGTGGGCATTGTGGAGGAAAAAATGGTGGAAGAGAGAGAGAAAGAGAGTGTATTGTATGAATGATAGACTGAGGTCATGTCCATTTGAAATGGAAACTCAATAAAAAATGTAGACAGAATGTGATGGGTGAGGAATAGCCCAAGTATCATCAAAGCACTGTGACAAATACAATTTGATTTGATATATTTGTCCATTACGAAACACTCTCTGTGTTCATTCCAAAACCATTTGGTACAACGACAATCATGGATGTTTCGGGAACCGATCACAGAATTCTTGCTCCTTCTCCATAGTCATATAGTTAAAGATTGAAGTTCAATCGAGAGAGAGAGACTGACTAAGTAATTCAATTTAAGCAGGGTTGGATAAAGTCATTCTTTATCAGTCAGCGTTTGACTGTGATTCTAGCCTCTCTTCGAGACTGCCTTTCACTCATCTATCCATTCCCTTTTAGAATGAACACCGAGGAGCTCTAAATCCATGGCCCTACCTCACTGGGTTGTCTGGATCCGTTTATAGAAACGACATAGATGCTGAATACTGCTATCTATTTGAAAGAAAACATTTATAATGAATGATTAATACATAGTAAGGAATTCTAATGGTTCCATCTTGTCATTGTTAAACTGAGCAATTGAAAGTGTCTATAGGAGATATGACAGTGCTTTCTTCAAATACCCATATTTGAGCAGACTTGGTCAACTGAACAGGGGTTTCAAATCATTCATTTCAAAGTACAAGATCTTGGACACTCAAGTGAAAATCTTCACAGATCTCGAGCCCTTTAAGCCTCAAGCCTTTGAACATCTACAAAACTACAGCTTAGTCTGAAATATCACCCAGATTAGGCTGTGAACACTAGCTTTTATGGCCAATAGGATTACAAAGACAAAAAAATAATCTAGGGACATCAAAGTAATAAAAATCCTCACTAGAGAATTAAGGGTAAAGGCAATTATTTATATCAGGTGACTGACAATGGGCAGAAAATATGAAAGAGCGGCTGAAGAATAGCAGTCAATACAGTAGGGTAGCACTCCCATCTCTCAAGACCCATTCTCCGGAGGTGATCCTCTGAGGTACAGCCCTGCAGACAATACTAGGCATGAAGAAGACAGGACATGGGGAGAGATGGTGGATATGCATTTCAAATTTACACAGCCTTATTATTCAATAATTGATTTGTAATTTTCTGTAATCCGGCAGCTCACAGTGAGTAGAGGACATGACAGAGAGAGGAATTCATTTTCAGCAGGATGTTCAATTAGGGAATGGTGAGAGATAAAATGTATGTTGGAGAACACACACACCTGTCCTGGACACATGAGACAGAATGATAATGAGACTGGTTCCATGCATGGTGCCACTATAGGCATCTTTTTCATTTGATTGTTTTAGCGTGCTGTCCTCCAGCAATGGCCCGGCAGGCTTGTCTGAGGATAATGTATTTCATTTGGTCACAAAGTGATAGAGATGAAGTCTCTCTGGTCTGAGAAAAAGCATGCTACTGAGTGAAATAGAAAAGGTGAGAATCTCAATCCATTTGGCATTTTAGGAGAAGTACTGCTTATATATTGCTGCAATAGACTCTGAACATAATTGGTCCAGATTAAACGACTGGTGCTATTGGGACAATAGAATGCCTTCAGGATTCATGTTGACATTCAAACCAACCTTCTCAATTATATCAGAAAAGATTAAAAACAAAAAACAATTCGGCAGAATTGTGTAATACTCTGTAAATTGATTAGTATGGTAATAGGCTTCCAGGTAATACATTAATTGATGACTTGATCAATGACCATGAAAAGTATTGAATTTATGCATCAATGTATTATTTATGTAAATATCATCACTTCACATTACAGTTAGTCATTGTAATTACAATATGATACTGTAATCCACACAAAGTGCTGCTGCAATAGTAGTCCATAATCACAGTTGACTTCATTCAATAATTAGATCTGCAAAAACATCCCCATCATCAGTGCAAGTATATATATACACTGGCACAGCAAGACAGAAAAACAAAACCTACAGCCAACAATCTTTAAGAGTTAAGACTCCCTTTCAAGTCCCAGTGTCGCAAAAATGTTCAAACAGCACATTAACATTAATTTAGAAATAGCAGTCCCTATCCAACAATACAAAGACATTAAAAAGAAGTTAATGTCACACAATACTTAAAATGGTAAATATAAATTAAAATGTTAACAGCCATGGACTATGCTTTTAGAGATCCGACCGTCAAAGTGATTCAGTACCAGCAGTGTAATGATACAAGTGACATCAAGGGAAACAACAGATAGCTTTACATCTCAGTTTGTCTCCAAGTTCCTTGAGCCTTCAATGTCAGTATATTGCAGTTTTAATAGTTTGTTATGGACTTGTTGAGAACAGAAAGAGTGCATTACAGAAAGTGTTGAGAGACCCACAACCCTATTCATATAACTGTCCACATTTTCTCCTGCTGACATAGGGACTAGACCTCCATTGGGTTAACATAGCACAACATTGGTTAATTATCTGAATACTGTTTGCCGAAATAAATCAAGCCTGCCAGAGAGGTCACATAAACATCAAGGCTTAAAGGCATCCTGTAACTTATATTGCATTATACTGTATATGAGACCAGACAAAGGAAAAAAGTAACAATGACATCATTAATAAAGTACAATTTTACAATACATTATGATACAGAATAGGCTTTACTGTGTCAAGCCTTGAATTTGTACAAACTAGCAGATTTGCACTTCTTCACCACTGCAAAGAGCATGGAGACTACCTCAGAGAGAGAAGGAAAAGGAGAGAATAGAAGGCTAATAAATAAAGAGAATTCCAGTGACTTCTGAGGTCTCTCTCGCTCTGTGATCTCTGCGCTCGCAGCCCAAGGTGAGAGGCTGTGCGGTGTGCAGGGAGAACCCGGCTGCTGCACCTCGCCGGTGTTGATTACCCGGTGCCCGTTGCCATGGCAACGGTGTCTGGCGCTCAGAGCAGGTCGGGCAGAATGAGGCCCGGCGGTTTGGGCTCCACGCAGTTAATCCAAAAATTGGCACAGCTGGCGTGGTACTGGTGGCCCCCGTACAGCAGTTTGAAGTTGTCTGTCTCTGAGTTGAAAGCCTGGCGGAAGGGTCAAATAAGGGCGAAATGGGGGTGATGGTTAGGACAACAAGGTTCAACTGAACAGTTAATAAACAGATGAACCTGGCAGGAGCTCTGGCTAACAAATAGAAAGCAGTGGTAAAGATAAATCAACAGGAACTAAATAATTCATCTATGAGAGTAACGCTAGAAGCAGGGATTTGTGGGCAGCTTAACCTGCATATCTCCACTGTGGCACACAAACAAGAGGTCAACAAAAACTGACCCTTTGAAAATATGACTCATGTTTGGCACAATGCTCTGTCTACTGATCAATAAGAGTGTTGCTCAATCTCCTGACAGTTAGTTGAATCTATCGAGATAGCTGAATGGCACTCCCACATAACATCTGAATATAGCCGTTGAGAAAATAAACTTAGTGAACTGAGAGGGGCAGAGAGCTGTTATGTGAGCTTGCATTTAGTTAGCTGAGCCCAGCAGTAGCAGCAGGTTGGTGATAAGGAGGAGATGCTAATGTTGGTGTTGTGCAGTTTAAGAGTTTGCATCTCTGATGACATATCTGAGCTAAAGCATGAAAGAGAATGTGGTGAATCATATCCTCCCACAGACAGACTGCATATACAACAACCTGGGAACACACACACACCATATAGTATACTCATACCTGTCCACATGCTCACAAACCATTTACAGTACATTTACTATGCTGCGCACACCTGTTGCCTTTCTCACATACACCGACACACACTCAGGTTTCACAATGTATTCTCGTTCCATCTGCCTCATCCAACTTCTTTCCTCCAACCTTTATTTAGCCCGCCTGCCAAAGCCTGGACTGTTGGAGAGGGAGTGAAAAAAAGAGAACAGAACACAAAGGCATAACCCCTTGTCTCCTCCTCCTCTCTCTTCTTCAATCCCACCCCCTCTCCCTCACCTCCACCTCCCCAGTCCTTGCCTGCATAACCGGGATTATGTGCAATTTACCCATCAAACATGATTGTGCCAACAGATATGTAATGTGGGAGAGACATAACAGACGTAGAAAGTGCTGCAGAGAGGATATACTTGGGAGAGTTAGACCATTGGATGGTAGAATAAAACCAAAATGAAAGGTCAGCATGATTAATCCTAGGTGTTAATTCTAACTGTAATCTAAAGGTTAATGACCCTCCATTAGGAAACCAAGAGGACAGTGCTGCTCATGGTGCTACAGGGCTCCAGACGAGAAACACCACCTGTTAATGCAAGGGGCATCATGCATAAAGGTGGAGGCTACAGTCTACTGCTGCTTAAGAGGCGGAAATAAGTGAAGCATACCCTTACCCTTAACCTCTTGTCATGGTCTTTAGCCAGTGCCTGTAAGTAGCACAAGAGGTGTCAGCATTTTCCTGGTTTCATGCATTGTCCTGAGTAAGCAAAGTGAAACTGTACAGTAACTGAGGATCAGTCCGTCAGTATGAACGGAACGTTGGTACACCAAAGGAACTGAGAGAGCAACCTGTCTCAGGAACATTCCAAGAGCCCCAAAGTGAAAGAATCTAAAGTATCACCCTACGATCATCCATCTCATTTTCCAATAAACATCAAACAGGGATGGGCATTCCAGACTCTGCAATAGATTTGAGAGAAATACTGTGCAGTCTGCAAACCCATTGAATTATGCGCCCACTGCCAAGTAAACTTAATTTAATGTTATTGGCCTTTTCCAGAGAAAGTCATAACCAAATTAAACTGAAAAATCACTTCAAATCATCGAGATATTTCAGAATCTGACATTTATGAATAATAATGCATAAATTATTATTCGGAAAAAAACATCACTTCTACTTTTGGGAATAATTGCACTCATTAGCATTTATCATTGGGAGAAAATAGCAATACTTCATTTAACTCAAATTATCACAGAGTTTTATAGCTTGTTGCAGTCTCCAAGTTTATTTAACGAGGCAAGTCAGTTAAGAACAAATTCTTATTTACAATGACGGCCTATGGGACTCCCAATCACGGCCGGATATGATAGAACCTGGATTTGACACCTCTTGCACTGAGATGCAGTGCCTTAGACCGCTGCGCCACTCGGGAGCCCAAGTAACAAACTATGTTTAGATCCAGATGCTATCTGTTGCTTAGCCTGATAGCAGATACACTACATGTTCAAAAGTATGTGGACACCTACTCGTCAAACATCTCATTCCAAAATCATGGGCATTAATATTAAGTTGGTCCCCCCTTTGCTGCTATAACAGCCTCCACTCTTCTGGGAAGGCTTTCCACTAGATGTTGGAACATTTCTGCAGGGACTTGCTTCCATCCAGCCACAAGAGTATTAGTGAGGTCGGGCACTGATGTTGGGCGATTAGGCCTGGCTCGCAGTCGGCGTTCCAACTCATCCCAAAGGTGTTCGATGGGGTTGAGGTTAGGGCTCTGTGCAGGCCAGTCAAGTTCTTCCACATCGATCTCGACAAACCATTTCTGTATGGACTTCGCTTTGTGCTCGGGGGCATTGTCATGCTGGAACAGGAAAGGGCCTTCCCCGAACTGTTGCCACAAAGTTGGAAGCACAGAATTGTCTAGAATGTCATTGTATGCTATAGCGTTAAGATTCCCTTCACTGGAACTAAGGGGCCTAGCCCGAACCATGAAAAACAGCCCCAGACCATTATTCCTCACCCACCAAACTTTACAGTTGGCACTACGCATTGGGGCAGGTAGCGTTCTCCTGGCATCCGCCAAATCCAGATTAGTCCGTCGGACAGCCAAACGGTAAAGCATGATTCATCACTCCAGAGAACGCGTTTCCACTCCTCCAGAGTCCACTCCAGCCGACGCTTGGCATTGTGCATGGTGATCTTAGGCTTGTGTGCAGCTGCTTGGCCATGGAAACCTATTTCATGAAGGTCCTGACGAACAGTTCTTGTGCTGACGTTGCTTCCAGAGGCAGTTTGGAACTCAGCAGTGAGTGTTGCAACCGAGGACAGACGATTTTTACGCGCTACGAGCTTCAGCACTCGGCGCTCCCATTCTGTGAGCTTGTGTGGCGCCTACCACTTCACGGCCTAGCCGTTGTTACTCCTAGATGTTTCTACCTCACAATAACTGCACTTACAGTTGACGGTGCCACATTGAAAGTCTCTGAGTTCTTCAGTAAGGTCATTCTACTGCCAATGTTTGTCTATGGAGATTGCATGGATGTGTGCTCGATTTTATACACCTGTCAGCAACGTGTGTGGCTGAAATAGCCAAATCCACTTATTTGAAGGGGTGTCCACATGCTTTTGTATATATAGTGTATTTATGTGCTTTAGCCAATCCCCTTGTCATTCGTTGTCATGCCATACATGTTTGACATGACATCCAACATGACTTAGCTAAAACCCAGACTGATCTGCTAACAGGCTACATGTGTTGCTGTTGCCCATCCCTGACTCAACATATGAGGATGATTGGACGAAGAACATGGAGACAGGCCTCCATTGGATAAGATAAAACCCAGACCCGAGTCAGCAGTATCAAAGACCAACAACCTAGCTCCAGTCTCTCAATGGTGCCCAACATAATATTATGCCAGTGATGCCATCACCACCACATACCTACCTCTAGTTGGTAGACAAACAGAACCTACCTGTACTCTGAAGGACAATAGTATTATCGGCTTTTATTAAAATGCTTTCTGTGATTTCATTATTCTCAGAGGGGATGCTATTCTCTGTTTGGCTTTTATGCTTTCTTACAAATGCTCCTCTAGACAAAAACGTAATTAAAAGGTGAGTTATTAATCTGATGTCAGGGGAATACAAAAAAACAACAACTATTATTTAGCCTGACTCACTCCACACGAGAGAGCGAGAAAAGCACAGAGTGTGAGAGAGAGATAAGATAAGAGAAATTGACAGACAGACAGACAGACAGACAGACAGACAGACCCTAACCCTCAGCAGATTTCTTAGCACCTGTGCTCCCAGCTCCTGCCTGGTCTGATGCGTGAGGCTGTGAGCCACATCTGCTGTCTAAACTCAGTCCAGACTCCAGAGTCACATCCCTCTCAGCCATCCTCCCTCTGCCTAACCTCATCAATCTATCTGGCTAAATGACGCAGTGGAACAACGCAAGAAACAATCAAAGCAATCTTGCCCTGCAGACCGTACAGTCAAACTATATTAGAAATGGTCCCCAATTTGACACCTAGTTACTGATGATCAGGTTTTGACAAGTGGAAAAGAAAGTGTCACAATAAACACATTTTAAGCCATAGTAGAACTCAAATGATGAGATGAGTAGTTAGAACACACAGATATGGATGTGTATGGCATAGACTTGCTGTTAGTAGCTGGTAAGAGGTGAAGTGAAAGGTGGCCGTCAGATGAAGGCATCAGCGCTACAAGCCTGATAAAGTTGAAAGGTTGTAAAGTTGAATGCTTCACTGACCCTCCAGAAACTTTCCCACAATTCCCTCAGCCCAACCAGAGGTGCCAAAAGTACAACTTTACTCTTATCACGTCCTGTCTGTCTCCTCCAACTCTATTTTTACCTCCCTCTTTTTCTCCTTCTCTCCCTTCCAGCAGAGTTATCATCTTAACAGTTATCATCATCTCTAATAAGGTTCAGAAATGAAGATGACCTGAAATTATTGTGGAGGGGAATTTGGTGTAATAGGATAGCCTGGTCATTTCTAACGCATCTGTGCATGAACACAGTGCTGCATCTGTGCATGAACACAGTGCTGCATCTGTGCATGAACACAGTGCTGCATCTGTGCATGAACACAGTGCTGCATCTGTGCATGAACACAGTGCTGCATCTGTGCATGAACACAGTGCTGCATCTGTGCATGAACACAGTGCTGCATCTGTGCATGAACACAGTGCTGCATCTGTGCATGAACACAGTGCTGCATCTGTGCATGAACACAGTGCTGCATCTGTGCATGAACACAGTGCTGCATCTGTGCATGAACACAGTGCTGCATCTGTGCATGAACACAGTGCTGCATCTGTCGGCACTGGTAACGTCTCAAATGGCACTCTATTCTCTAAACAGTGCACTACTTTTGACCAGGGCCCATAGGGAATATGGTGCCATTTGGGATGCAGACAGTGTGAAGGGAGGGAGCTGTGAGAAGAAGAATGTGCTGTCATTTTGGCACCCCATCGCCTGTCTGTCAGTGGAGAATTTGGCCCCCAGGCCCCCAATAGGAGAGTGAAGTGAGATTCAGTTGACAGTTCACTGCATCATACTCTTTTAAACAGACGTCCAATAGTTGTCTCTTCTTTGCTCTGCAAAATGTTCAAAGTCAAAGAAACGATAATTTAATTATTATGCGTCAACCACTAGTTTAAAAACAACTCTCAAATGGCATTATGATTCATGGTTTATTCAGCTTGAGAAATGTGTTAGAACATATTTGTAATCAAATGTTTCAACAGTTATTGGGTCCATCTGTTGAGGGATTGAGGGTGTGTTGGTTGGCAATCGTGATTGTGTGTTGACTGAGAATTAGTGTATGTTTACAGTATATGTGTTGGCTTGACACAAGTGTGTGTCTGTACATGAGTGTGTGTGTGTGCAGACCTTGCTGCGTGAGTCCACGTTGAGCAGGCACACCCCACAGGCCAGCTCCTTGGCGTTCTTGATGCCGTGTCTCAGGATACAGGAGGAGAAGTCCAGCGAGCTCTCATCAGGCTGTACAGAGAAACACACAGATGCACACGGACACACATTTTAAATACTTTATTTGAATCCACAAATCAAATTACATTCAAGAAGGATTCAAAACATTTCAAAGGTCTTTGTATGCATGGACACTTGAGGACAGCTGAATAACAGAGCAGTACCTAGTCAATTTTTTTTGCTTTAGGCAGGCCTGCAATCTGGAGGTCACGTACTGTAAGCCTATGTTTGTGATTGAGACACACACACAGGTTGGTGTCAGATTGGTCACCTGATCATAGGACTCTGCTGTGGGGCACACTATGTTGCTATGCCTCACATCAAGAACCATTTGCTACTTCACAAAATACTGCATGAAAAGAGGGATCTATGGTTGAAATTTGAGGAAATGTACCATATGTGCAAGGATTTTACTCAGGTGCCAACCAATTTACATTTAAAAAACAAGTTATATATTTAAGCAATAAGGCCCGAGGGGGTGTGGTATATGGCCAATATATCATGGCTAAGGGCTGTTCTTAGGCACGGCACAATGCATCAGGGCGCAACGCGTTCAGGGCGCGAACGACCCGGTTTATTATACCTGGATACAGACCACTGTACACGTGGATTTTGTGTTGTAGATATGTGGTAGTAGAGTGGTGGCCTGAGGGCACACACTTCATGTGTTGTGAAATCTGTTGTGAATGTATTATATATATTTTTTAAATTGCATAACTGCCTTCATTTTGCTGGACCCCAGGAAGAGGAGCTGCTGCCTTGGCAGAACACTGCTCTAAGAAATACACATTTCTCTATTAAGTTATTCATTAACCAGCTTAATAAACTAAAGTAGAAATATGTCTTTAATCTGGGAAATGAAAGTAAATACAGTCCATTAGTCTGCTGGCAGCAGAGCTGTGTGAACAGGTGAGTGTGCCCAGACAGCTCCTCTCTCTCTCTCTCTGAGGGAAGAGGCTGCAGAATCAGAAAGCAGCTGCGGGTCTACGGTCTGAGATAACTCCGATTACTACTCACTCACTCCGTCTCCCTCTGCCTCCCTCTGCCTCCCCCTGTCCCTCTCCCTCTCTGCTTCACTAATTCTCTCTCTTTCTGTACTGACATTATTTCGAGTCAGGAGATGGCCGGTCTGTTTTATCTGCTGGCATTTGAAAAGCAATGTTCTTTGTGAGGCTGACTGAGGCAGTGAACTGTCAACTGAATCTCACTGCCTCTGTTCTCCACACATCACTACAGCCTACAACAGACTGCTCTATACTCCCCATCCCCACAGCTACACACACTAACAGATACCACCATAAGGCTTGGTTTAGTACACTGTCACACAATCAAGGTTTCATTGATAATCCTACTTGGCATGAGTCATTGATAATCCACTCAACATTTCATCAGGAATATTTTCTAGACAAAACAGTTAGTTACAATCAAGTGTCAATTTCTCAGGTCTATGTGTAGCCTAACCCACTGCATTGGAGGAAGGGAGGTCTATGTGTAGCCTAACCCACTGCATTGGAGGAAGGGAAGTCTATGTGTAGGCTAACCCACTGCATTGGAGGAAGGGAGGTCTATGTGTAGCCTAACCCACTGCATTGGAGGAAGGGAGGTCTATGTGTAGGCTAACCCACTGCATTGGAGGAAGGGAGGTCTATGTGTAGGCTAACCCACTGCATTGGAGGAAGGGAGGTCTATGTGTAGGCTAACCCACTGCATTGGAGGAAGGGAGGTCTATGTGTAGGCTAACCCACTGCATTGGAGGAAGGGAGGTCTATGTGTAGGCTAACCCACTGCATTGGAGGAAGGGAGGTCTATGTGTAGACTAACCCACTGCATTGGAGGAAGGGAGGTCTATGTGTAGGCTAACCCACTGCATTGGAGGAAGGGAGGTCTATGTGTAGGCTAACCCACTGCATTGGAGGAAGGGAGGTCTATGTGTAGGCTAACCCACTGCATTGGAGGAAGGGAGGTCTATGTGTAGGCTAACCCACTGCATTGGAGGAAGGGAGGTCTATGTGTAGGCTAACCCACTGCATTGGAGGAAGGGAGGTCTATGTGTAGACTAACCCACTGCATTGGAGGAAGGGAGGTCTATGTGTAGCCTAACCCACTGCATTGGAGGAAGGGAGGTCTATGTGTAGCCTAACCCACTGCATTGGAGGAAGGGAAGTCTATGTGTAGGCTAACCCACTGCATTGGAGAAAGGGAGGTCTATGTGTAGGCTAACCCACTGCATTGGAGGAAGGGAGGTCTACGTGTAGCCTAACCCACTGCATTGGAGGAAGGGAGGTCTATGTGTAGGCTAACCCACTGCATTGGAGGAAGGGAGGTCTATGTGTAGCCTAACCCACTGCATTGGAGGAAGGGAGGTCTATGTGTAGCCCTACCCACTGCATTGGAGGAAGGGAAGTCTATGTGTAGGCTAACCCACTGCATTGGAGGAAGGGAGGTCTATGTGTAGGCTAACCCACTGCATTGGAGGAAGGGAGGTCTATGTGTAGGCTAACCCACTGCATTGGAGGAAGGGAGGTCTATGTGTAGCCTAACCCACTGCATTGGAGGAAGGGAGGTCTATGTGTAGGCTAACCCACTGCATTGGAGGAAGGGAGGTCTATGTGTAGGCTAACCCACTGCATTGGAGGAAGGGAGGTCTATGTGTAGGCTAACCCACTGCATTGGAGGAAGGGAGGTCTATGTGTATGCTAACCCACTGCATTGGAGGAAGGGAGGTCTATGTGTAAGCTAACCCACTGCATTGGAGGAAGGGAGGTCTATGTGTAGGCTAACCCACTGCATTGGAGGAAGGGAGGTCTATGTGTAGGCTAACCCACTGCATTGGAGGAAGGGAGGTCTATGTGTAGGCTAACCCACTGCATTGGAGGAAGGGAGGTCTATGTGTAGACTAACCCACTGCATTGGAGGAAGGGAGGTCTATGTGTAGCCTAACCCACTGCATTGGAGGAAGGGAGGTCTATGTGTAGGCTAACCCACTGCATTGGAGGAAGGGAGGTCTATGTGTAGGCTAACCCACTGCATTGTAGGAAGGGAGGTCTATGTGTAGGCTAACCCACTGCATTGGAGGAAGGGAGGTCTATGTGTAGGCTAACCCACTGCATTGGAGGAAGGGAGGTCTATGTGTAGGCTAACCCACTGCATTGGAGGAAGGGAGGTCTATGTGTAGGCTAACCCACTGCATTGTAGGAAGGGAGGTCTATGTGTAGGCTAACCCACTGCATTGGAGGAAGGGAGGTCTATGTGTAGGCTAACCCACTGCATTGGAGGAAGGGAGGTCTATGTGTAGGCTAACCCACTGCATTGGAGGAAGGGAGGTCTATGTGTAGGCTAACCCACTGCATTGTAGGAAGGGAGGTCTATGTGTAGGCTAACCCACTGCATTGGAGGAAGGGAGGTCTATGTGTAGGCTAACCCACTGCATTGGAGGAAGGGAGGTCTATGTGTGTGTGTGCGTGTGCGTGTGTATGTTGACTGTGTTTCTTACCGCCAGGTTGGCCAGGGACATGAAGCCCATGAGGTTGTTCCAGACGCGGCTGATGTCCTTCAGCAGCTGCTGCAGCTTCTCAGAACACACGGCTGTGGCCTTGATACCCAGCTCCACACGCTTGGTCACGCGGTACACCTCCACCACACCTGCCACAAACACACTTCGACGTTAACACACAACCTTAACACACCTGCTCCCAGTTCTCTACCACAGCCAGCTCCAACATAAGCCAAGGTTAGACAGTGAGAAATACAACAAGGACAATAAAAAACGCTTCCAGGAAAACAGCTAACAGGTCTACAGTCCCCTATGTTGAAACCTCCTCTGAAGTTGGATCATTAGACCAAGCTGGGATACTTTTGGCAGTGCCACGAGAAATACCTGGAGGATAACAGCAGCAAACATATTAAGACTCCTTATGTAAAATAGCCCTCTGAAGCTGGATCAACCTGACATAATGTTGGCTGTAACACTACACTACGCTCTCTCTAAGGGTTAACGTGGAACGGTGATTGACAGAGTTGTTGTTCTCCGTTGAGAGGGGGACAGCTCAGAGGTTTATAATGGTGTGTTTTTGGAAGAAGACTCACAGCAGTGGTGGTACACTGTGTTCTGTTCTCAGCCCCTCACAATGGTATGTGTGCCTGTACCAATCTCACAGCTCATTAAAAAGAGACACCACTGTCTGCCTGTGTGCGTACCAAGTGACACCCTATTCGCTACATAGTGCACTACCTTTGACCAGAGCCCTATGGGAACCGGTCAAAATGAATAAGGTGCCATTTGGGACGCATCCACAGTCAGGCCGAGCAAAGATAAGCCCCCACAAGGATCCACAGTCTGTCAGGCCAGCGAAGATAAGCCCCCACAAAGATCCACAGTCTGTCAGGCCAGCGAAGATAAGCCCCCACAAGGATCCACAGTCTGTCAGGCCAGCGAAGATAAGCCCCCACAAGGATCCACAGTCTGTCAGGCCAGCGAAGATAAGCCCCCACAAGGATCCACAGTCTGTCAGGCCACCGAAGATAAGCCCCCACAAGGATCCACAGTCTGTCAGGCCAGCGAAGATAAGCCCCCACAAGGATCCACAGTCTGTCAGGCCAGCGAAGATAAGCCCCCACAAGGATCCACAGTCTGTCAGGCCAGCGAAGATAAGCCCCCACAAGGATCCACAGTCTGTCAGGCCAGCGAAGATAAGCCCCCACAAAGATCCACAGTCTGTCAGGCCAGCGAAGATAAGCCCCCACAAGGATCCACAGTCTGTCAGGCCAGCGAAGATAAGCCCCCACAAGGATCCACAGTCTGTCAGGCCAGCGAAGATAAGCCCCCACAAGGATCCACAGGCAACTCTGTAGTGCTGGACAAATCTGTCAGAGGGGATCAGGCAGAGTTTGGGGTTCTGGCTAAAGACTGTTGGGCCTTTTTAAAGCTCAGGACCTCCCTCTCGGCGGGTGTCGGTGTGTGTGTCAGTGATGTATGTGTGTCAGTGTTGTGAGTTTGTCAGTGTGGTGTGTGTGTGTCAGTGTGGTGTGTGTGTGTGCGTGCGTGTCAGTGTGGTGTGTGTGTGTCTCACCCAGCAGGTACTCCATGCCCTGAGCAGACTGGATGACCTCAGTGCAAACAGTAGAGCTGCTGATGCTGTTCAGGGTGTTGTTGGCTTTAGTGATGACCTGAGGACAGAGACGGACAGCAGAGTGGGTTAGGGTTACACACACCCACAAACACATGTGCGGATATAGCAAAAAATGAGGGGGAACAGTCCTGTACAATATCTTACCTGTAGAGCACTCACCAGACACCTCTGCCACTCATATGCATAGCGCTCACTCTCCTGAAACAACATGCTATAGTTGTTAGAATTAGTTCAGATAAATGAGAAGACATTTATACATTTCCATAAAAAAATACAAAAAAACAAACTTATTAAGGCCAAAGCCTCTGTGGTTTGCTCCTGAAATAAATGTCTACTGAATTTGTAAACCCTCCACAGAGCATCTGGATAATCGGCAAATGTAGTTAACATGTCTGGGATAGCGTGACTGTGTGTGGGTCTCACCTCCACCTCCCCAGTCAGGTCCTTGTACTTGTCTCTGATGACGGGCAGGGCAGGCTTCTTCTCACTCAGGGTGCTGGAGCGGTCTCTGAAGGGCTGCTCCGGGGCCGGGGAGGGGGGCGAGCGCCCAATCTCCTTCTCCCCCAAACTGTGGCTACGCTTGTGGGAGCCTGAGGCAAGGACAAGAGGAGAGAGTGTCTTGATCGTACATATATAGTATATACAGGCAATGTCTGGCATACATACAGTACATACAAATGCCCTTTTAAATGGTCACTTATACCAACCCAGAGATGTTGGCTAATTCCAGATATGCACCTGTTTGTTTACTATGGCATAATTGTGACTTTTTACCCGAGCTCATATTCTGTTGTGGCTCATTACTTCCGGACAAGGACACAGACGACAAACACTTCATTTACAACAAATGATAATTATGTACAAAACAGCGCCACGGCAACCAACGCAAGTATGAATAATTCATAAGGGCTCACTCGCTCACACACACAGAAAAAATGGACAGATACATACACACAAACACGAAAATAGACAGGCACACGAAAAAAGACACACAAACACACAGTCACATGCTGAGCCCAAACTATTCAACATGGGCTCTGTCTGTCTGAGTGTGTGTGTGTGTGTGTGTGTGTGTGTGTGTGTGTGTGTGTGTGTGTGTGTGTGTGTGTGTGTGTGTGTGTGTGTGTGTGTGTGTGTGTGTGTGTGTGAGAACCGGGTAATCACCTCCTGCAGAGACATGCATCATCTTCCCCACAATATGACAGCACTAATACATTCCCCCACTACCACACACCGATCAGATAACCATTCAATAAGGACAGGGGAATAACAACTGAAAACTAATTACGTTTAACACTGGGAGAGAAATCAATGAGGCAAATTAGCTTTCATCACTTTGGAGGTAGGAAAAGCTAATGAGCTATGCATGAAACATAACACCGGAAAACGACAGTAAAAAATGAACACCCAAGGAGTGAATACAGTTAATTTCGTATAGGCACGGATTTCTGGGCTGTGTTGTTAATTCATCTCATCTGCCTGTGTTGTGTACCAAGGATGTGCACAACACTGCCATCTATTGTCTGACAGTGGAACTGCACTGAGCTGCCGGAGGGGCCACAGATGCTCCAATATGAGGTGATGAAAGTCCTGACATCAGGGCCAGCTGATCTGATTCACACCACTACATCAGAAATAGAAGGCATGGTGTAACTGGATGCAATTTACATTTTGAAACCAGCATCTACTGACTGAGGATCAGAAAATAAATGTATATCTACTTATCAGTTGACTTCTGAAAATAAATCAAGAGAGAGAGTACAAATCAGATGACTCACCTTGTACAGAGAGGTCAAAGGTGGCGAGTTCGCTCTTGATCATCTCTTCACTGGACTTGACCTTGGTCTGAGAGCTGGCCTTCAGAAAGTCTGACTTCCCAAACTTGGCCTTGTCCCCCTGAAAGGCCCCGAACTCATCTGAGGCCTCGTTCAGGTTCCCCTCGGAGCCCGGCTCGGCCGCGGGGGAGTCTGACTTCTCCGACACCGTGCTGGCAAAGTCCCCAAAGTCATCATCCTCGTCCCCACCCAAACCTACCGGCTCACAAGATCCAAAGTCAGCAAAGGCCTCAAACTTGCTGTCGGTCGACACACTATCCTCTGTTGAGAAGGTGGTGATCTTCGTCTGGCAGGTGTGTGTGATGGGGATGTTCTCTGTGCTGCCGAACGGCGTCTCCTTCCTGTGGACTATGTCTGAGGAAGGGAAAGAGGAGGAAACACCAACACCGTCCAGGACCAGATGCTTCTTGGCCTGACCCTGAGCAGACAGGCATTCCTCTCTTTCTGACCAATCATAGCTGGCCAGCCTGCTGACTGCTGACGTTCCGAAGGGGTCAAACTTCATGTCGTCTCCTTCTGTAATGACAACACAAAATACACACTGGTGGCTCTAAGTGGGAAAAGCATAGGGTGCTGAAATGATAGCAACCAGTCAGTCAGCCATGATAAAGTGACAAGGCATCTGGCGAAGCTTTGATATGTTATACGAAACATACTTACTGTGGAAGACATATTCTGTTTCTGATGCTGAATTTGTGTTGACTTACAACAAGCAGCTTTACTTTGGTGAGAGTAACACCCCATCTTCCCTACATTGTGACAGTGAGATCATATGCACTGCATTTAATCTAGTGCTGCACTATAGTGTGTGTAAGGGTTCACTTACTAGGATGTGATCACCAGCTTAAAGGAGGGATAAAAAGCTGAAATTGACTGTGTTCTAAAAATGTCTATTTCCAATTGGTGACATAGATGACAGAAAATATAGGGGTACAACATAATTCGCTCACATACAGATACAGACTCACTTGATCTGTACAGTAGTGGCCAAAAGTTTTGAGAATGACACAAATATTAATTTTCACAAAGTTTGCTGCTTCAGTGTCTTTAGATATTTTTGTCAGATGTTACTATGGAATACTGAAGTATAATTACAAGCATACAAGGCTTTTATTGACAATTACATGAAGTTGATGCAAAGAGTCAATATTTGCAGTGTTGACCCTTCTTTTTCAAGACCTCTGCAATCCGCCCTGGCATGCTGTCAATTAACTTCTGGGCCACATCCTGACTGATGGCAGCCCATTCTTGCATAATCAATACTTGGAGTTTATCAGAATTTGTGGTTTTCTTTGTCCACCCGCCTCTTGAGGATTGACCACAAGTTCTCAATGGGATTAAGGTCTGGGGAGTTTCCTGGCCATGGACACAAAATATCGATGTTTTGTTCCCCGAGACACTTAGTTATCACTTTTGCCTTATGGCAAGGTGCTCCATCATGCTGGAAAAGGCATTGTTTGTCACCAAACTGTTCCTGGATGGTTGGGAGAAGTTGCTCTCGGAGGATGTGTTGGTACCATTCTTTATTCATGGCTGTGTTCTTAGGCAAAATTGTGAGTGAGCTCACTCCCTTGGCTGAGAAGCAATCCCACACATGAACGGTCTCAGGATGCTTTACTGTTGGCATGACACAGGACTGATGGTAGCGCTCACCTTGTCTTCTCCGGACAAGCTTTTTTCCGGATGCCCCAAACAATCGGAAAGGGGATTCATCAGAGAAAATGACTTTACCCCAGTCCTCAGCAGTCCAATCCCTGTACCTTTTGTAGAATATCAGTCTGTCCCTGATGTTTTTCCTGGAGAGAAGTGGCTTCTTTGCTGCCCTTCTTGACACCAGGCCATCCTCCAAAAGTCTTTGCCTCACTGTGCGTGCAGATGCACTCACACCTGCCTGCTGCCATTCCTGAGCAAGCTCTGTACTGGTGGTGTCCCGATCCCGCAGCTGAATCAACTTTAGGAGACGGTCCTGGCGCTTGCTGGACTTTCTTGGACGGCCTGAAGCCTTCTTCACAGCAATTGAACCGCTCTCTTTGAAGTTCTTGATAATCCGATAAATGGTTGATTTAGGTGCAATCTTACTGGCAGCAATATCCTTGCCTGTGAAGCCCTTTTGTGCAAAGCAATGATGACGCCACGTGTTTCCTTCCAGGTAACCATGGTTGACAGAGGAAGAACAATGATTCCAAGCACCGCCCTCCTTTTGAAGCTTCCAGTCTGTTATTCGAACTCAATCAGCATGGCAGAGTGATCTCCAGCCTTGTCCTCGTCAACACTCACACCTGTGTTAACGAGAGAATCACTGACATGATGTGAGCTGGTCCTTTTGTGGCAGGGCTGAAATGCAGTGGAAATGTTTTTAGGGGATTCAGTTTCAATTAATTGCAATTCATCTGATCACTCTTCATAACATTCTGGAGTATATGCAAATTGCAATCATACAAACTGAGGCAGCAGACTGAAAATTAATATCTGTGTCATTCTCAAAACTTTTGGCCACGACTGTAGTTGTGACAGTGGAATATTTGTTTTGATAATACCAATAGGTTTAGGCTAAAGTGATACTTCGGTATTTTGGCAACGAGGCACTTTATCTACTTCCCCAGAATCAGATGAACTTGTGGATACCATTTTTATGTTTCTGTGTCCAGTATGAAGGATGTTAGAGGTAGTTTGGTGAGCCAATGCTGACTAGCGTTAGCACAATGACTGGAAGTCCATGGGTATCTGCTAGCATGCAGATACCCATAGACCCCCAGTCATTGCGCTAACGCTAGTTAGCAATTGCACTAGCACTAGTTAGCAACTTCCTTCAAACCGTATGCCTAGACATAAAAATGGTATTCATAAGTTCATCTGACTCTGGGGAAGTAGATAAAAGGCATCATTGCCAAACTCCCGAAGTATCCCTTTAATTGCTACTGAAAAGGAGAACATAGCATTGACCTCTATTCATTTGATGTGTCACATGTAAATTAACCAAGGGTTGAGTTAGCTGTCCTCTGATACAAATGAAATAGATGCCCTGAGAGGGTTGGCTGCTGGGGCTGCTGCTGAGGTAGATTGGAGATCAGACAGTTCTGAGGCAGATAAGACAGGACAGGACATGAGGCCCTGCTGTAGAACACCTCTCTATGGTTTTCTCTAGGTGTGTGACAATACTGTAGCACAAACTATTAGGAACAGACAGTTCTGCTAACATGACGATACAAAATGATATCCATTTCATGAGATTGCCATGGCAACGTCAGTCGTGGAGTGGAGCAGCTGCTGGGGCTGCTGCTGAGGTAGATTGGAGATCAGACAGTTCTGAGGCAGATAAGACAGGACAGGACATGAGGCCCTGCTGTAGAACACCTCTCTATGGTTTTCTCTAGGTGTGTGACAATACTGTAGCACAAACTATTAGGAACAGACAGTTCTGCTAACATGACGATACAAAATGATATCCATTTCATGAGATTGCCATGGCAACGTCAGTCGTGGAGTGGAGCAGCTCTGTGTCTGTATTGATTATCTACCCCACAAACTGTGTTGTACAAGCAGAACACTGTTCAATTCGTAACATATCAGGCAGGAATCATATAATTACTGGCAACACAAACAAGCACACATTCTTACAAGTGCTCACAGTCACACACTCAGAGATACACACTCCTTCTAAGATACAGTATAACCTGCAGGCACGTGTGGACCCCAGTCAGCGTAGCCTAATGCGTGACACAACCCTTGCACACAAAAAAGCAATTTGTGAAATTGACAAGGAACTAGTGTAGTAGTAAGCCTAGTGTAGCTAGATCATAATCTGCCCTCAGGATAGGGAAGGGAGAAAATAAGACGGTACGCATTTCAGCAATACCAATAGTAATATTTATTACGACAACATGGGTAAAGAGAGAAAGATCACAAAATACTCTGAGAGAGGTCTATTGTTACAAGAGGTTTGTCAAACTAACACTTGTAAAAGTATATTTGAATCATTTAGAATACTACGGCATGCAGAGTCAGAAAAGAAGAAAAACAAACGGTAAAAGAAAGAAAAGCCCCAGAAGAATATAGATGCAGAATGAGAAGGCACATTCACAGACTAAAATGAGTAAATCTCGGTAGAAGACGACACACTGTAGTTGTACTAATAGGGTGGAAAGCAACAGGTTGATTGATAGAAAGATAATTGAATACAGAACACTTGAAAAGCCAAGGTGATTTAAAGGACAAGTTCAAGGCAGGAGAGTGATTAACCCTTTGAGGACCTGAATGCTTCTCTACTGTTCTCGTCATGATAGTAACTCAAATGTCAACAGCAGACTTTTGAGATAAAATAAATAAGGGTTTTGTCATTTTCAAATCACAACTGTTTGTGTCTTACTACAATTACATAACGTCAACATCATATACATAGGATATATTTCAATGGTCTAATAAATTCTATTGCTGAGAATTTGGAGGAGAGGTATGGATCTCCAAATCCATTATTTAGCACATGTAAACTTGTCAAGTGATCCAGCTACATTTCTCTCCATTTGTGTTTTTTGCATGATTCTTTGTAAAACCATTCTGCTCAAGCTCTCAAAGGGTTAAATAAAACAAGTGGACTATCCTACCACAAGACCTTAGAGAGGGTCTTCATCTTGTCCAATCACATGTGACAAAATAGATTTAAAGAGACAGTATCATTTTTCTCTCGCTACCTGTTAGTTCTAGGCTCCTCTGTACAAGCTCTTAATAGTGGCCATTCAATAACTAACAGCAAGATAGGGTTTCTCAAGACAACAATCAATCTTTGATTCTGAACCAATCTAAAATATTTTCCATAACTTGCCTATCCTCATATATACATTTCATCTTCAAATAGTTTACACAACACATTGTTTAAAATAATATCAGGAAGTCTATCTAGTCTGAAAATAAATACGAATTTTCCTGTAATATAAATACACTATTAAATCTGTATACATTGTCTTTTTTTCTTTCCTTTAATAAAAACAACTAGTAATACTGTTATGCAGAAAAATGTAATCCTATAATATGTTCTTGTCAATTTCACAAATTGAACAGGCAGGCACACTGCAGCAAAAAAAGCAAGGCAGGGAGGGTATCACTAACTTCAGTGTGTTCTCAGAGAGCCTGTTCATGGACCCACACATTACAAAACATACCTGAATATCAAAGACAAATGAAAAGGCTTCCTTTTGAGCAGCTCTGACCCAAAGGAGCACCGGTTGGGAAAAATAGATACTGTCTCTTTAAGGTTGGTTACATTTACTCCAGGCTTGAACAGGGTTTCACACTCCAAGGCCTGCTACTGTACGCTTTCTCAGCGATGAGATTTGATTGGTGCTGTACAAGAACAGCAATACTGATTGGTTGAACGTGGGTCAGAATAAAAGGAGAAGCAATTAACAGGTTCTGGGGAATGTTTTCAATACTCCACTACACTATCTTCATCATATTAATGGCAACCATTTTGCTGCAGCTCCGGGATCAGTTGCCATTGGTTATTGTCTTACTCTCTCCTTCGAGAGTAGCCTAACCATTTCAGTTCAACTGAAAGTTGATTTATTCCGATGTGCAATAAAACTGAAACAAATAAATTGGCATCATTACATCGATCATTTCCGATTTAGAATAACTCATATGGTCAATTCCTAGATGGAATTTGATTGAGATGCCCCTTGCCCAAACTGCTAAAACCAATGAACTGATATGTTGGCTAGTGTTGAAATATTATAGTCTATATAAGGACATCTCACTGCAAACTGGGTGCTAAAAGGAGTGTGCTGCTCACACACAGAGGCTGTAAGGAGAGACCTTGTACTTGAAGGAATATATGAGACATGACATGGAAGATGAGATGCTTGGTAAATGAATTATGATCATGGGAAGGGAGAGGAGAGGGTGCTGATATGGACAATGCCTGGACATTAAGGCTAATTAGATTCCATGAGAGTGTTTCCATTCAGAGGTTCAGGGCAGGGCAGACCCTGAGAGCAGTGCCTTTGTGCCTCTACTGTATACTCTCACACATCGTAGGAAAACTCACTCGTACACATACAAAACACAATCAACCAATCACACTCACACATACCAACACACAATGAGCAATCAAAACAATTTACTCAATGCAATATTATAAACTGTAGAGGTTGAGGTGATTTCTGCCATTCATAAATACGTTCTGCCTTTTCATAAATACTTTCTTTTCACATAATAAGTATGTCCACTATCAGGGAACATCTTTACACATTTTTCTTGTACGCCTCTTATTATCATCATGCTTGATTTGATAACTGAGCATTAAGCGTCAACATAATATAATCAATCTGAGGAAGAATTTGGCTTGCTGTGAGTAAAATGAAAGCCGATTGCAGCATACAGGAACTGGCCATTCTGAAAGTGATGAGAATAAATAACATCTCCTGGTACAAAGGCCCATCACCATTACATGTCCCTGTGTTCATCTGCATTCAGCTATTTTAGTCACATCCCTCAACACGTCAACACACACACAATCACGACTGGGGAGACAAAAGGTGCATTGAGGTGATGAGCGATGTGGGCTATGACAGCACAGACAGGGAATGAAGGCCAGTGGTAGCATAGAGCAGACTGACTACATCACATCAACCTGACTGTCTCTCATCAACTCTATATGAATGGAGCTAAGAGGAGGCGGAGAGGACTTTGCTTTTTGTCTGTGCTACAAATGCTAAACAAATTAACAATAAATAAATTCATCTAAAGTACCTTAATATGTTTAATAAATAATAAATAAATATTAAGTGAATAAATACGCTGAAATGAATACCAGGTAATGATGGGTTTGGGAATGAATGACTGGTGGGTGTGATGAGATGATATGATAATAGTGTGTGGCGTTTGACTGTCTCATCATGATTCAGCAGTGATGTGGATGAGCTAGCTCACTGCTTTGCCCTCTAGTCTAACTCCTGGTTTAGTGGGAACTAAGGGGCACTGAGGGGGGTGGAGACAGAGGGGCCACCGCCAGGCCTACGATTGGTTCTTTATGTGTGACTGGGCGGGGCCTCACCAGAGGAGGCGCACTAGTTCCTCACCTGCGGCAGGGGTATGGTGGGTCGAGAGGCCCGGCAGATCCAGAGAGCTGTCTGACATCACGTGCTTCAGGTCTCCGCCCATGTCTGACAGCTTCATGTCCAGCTGCACTGACAGAGCGTCCTCAGAGTCCTCCTTGCCCACGCTGCTGCCCCCGATGGATGGGAGGTCTAGGGACTTGACTGAAGCCGAGTCCTCCTTGCCTCCTTGTTTGAAGGCTGCCACCTTATCCACCAGGCTCTTCTCCGAGGCCCCCAGCGCTGTGCAAAACTTGGACAACTGGAAGTCGGTGAAGTCATCTGCTTCGCTCCTGAGGGAAGAGAACGAGCCGCCGGCGCTGTGCTTGTTGTCGTCATATGCCAGGCCTCCTTCCTGAGACAGCTGCTTGAACACGTCATACTTGTCAGAGCCCTGCTGGGGGCGCTGTGGAGCGGTGATGGTCTCTCCTCTCCCCTGTGCCCTTCCCTCTCCAGACCTCAACCCCTCACCCTTGGCCTCCCCCCCAGAGCTGCCGAAAGCCATGAAGTCTGCAAAGTCATCATGAGACGCTGCCACACCCCCTCCCACATCAGGGCCAATAGGAGCAGCCTCAGAAGAGGAGGTGGGGCCAAAAAGGGAAAAGTCACCAAAGTCCTCGGACCCACCCCCGGGGGGCTTGGCCCTGTCTGGTGGGAGCACTAGAGAGGGGGGCACAGAGGGGAAGGGACTGGGCTTGATCTCAGCAGGGGTGGGGACTGAGGGAGCCATAGAGGAGAAGAGATCCAGGTCAGCCATGTTGAGAGGGCTTTTAGGCTGAGAGAGAGAGACTGCTGGTTGTTGATGTAGCTGGTGTTGTAGTTGCGGTAGAGACTGAGAGTTAGGGAAAGCAGGAGGGAAGGCTGGCTGAAACATCTTGGCCTGGTCTGGAGGTTCTAGTGGAGAGATGCTGTCGGCGGTTTTAAAGTCTGTGAAGCCATCATCCACACTGACAGACTTGAAATCGGCAAATCCTTCCCCTGCGAAACAAACAGAACAATTGAAAGGCATTGCAAAAGCACTTAACACAGCAGCCAGACAGAGAGGACATTGGCATAACACAAAGTAACATCAGTCGCCTCAGTTCCGGATTTTTTTCTAATTTCACAATCCTACAAGAAAGAGAGGGGATTAGTTACAGCTCTGTCACATAGCGGAGGCTCGTGGTGAATTTCAAGCTGTGGAGAGAACTGCACTGGGCTGTAGTCCGAGACACTGCTATGAGAGAACAGCAGCAGCAGACAGCAGTGCACAAACCAGGCTGGGCTGTCTACAGAGACACACCACCACCACAAGCACTTGCCATCTGTCAGTCCCTAACTGGAACAGCACATGATTAAGCTGCGACTTCAGAGGAAAGAACTCCCTTACTACAATCTACAAAGACTTCCTCAGTAGTGCCATGTTTTTAAAACCACACAATCATGACAGGAGGGCTATAAGAAAACCCACAAAGGAAAAGTGGGTAGAGAGAGTTGTTGTTTTAGGGGCTGTTCACACCACTGCAATGACAGAAGCATGAAATGGTGTTCACACCACTGCTGTTTTGTGGGAAAGATTTAACTAATGGGCTCACTATGGAGAGTGAGCCTGGCAGGCAACACACAGGAAAGGTCACTGCAATCAGACTCAGGCAGGACTTACTGGAGTCGTGGGAACTGCTGTCCCCATCGGAAACTGTCCTAGTGAAACAGGGAACAGCAGGAAACAGACCGACATCAGGGATACTGCTGAATGTACTGAGTACTCTGGAAATGTGTGCAACATAAAAGCACACAGACCACTCAGATATTATACAAACAGTATTCTTCTTGGTACACAGTCTCTCTCCAACCTATTTCTGTCTACCTACAAAAACAAGTCAGTCATCCAAAGTATTTTCTCCTCCAAGGCTGCTGTGACTTTGTGTTTAAAGGTCTGTCAGTTTCTTCCTCTAGCCATCTGTTGAGTACAGGGACCATCTCAGAGCCCAGTCCCACTACGCACTCTCTGTCAAAAGGCCTGGAAGCTGTGGGGTTTGGCTTGGGAACTGCATAAGCGTGACCCAGCCCAGAGCCAGGGAGGGAGAGCTCTACTTACCTACTGGTTTCCTGTCACCTGGTGGCTCCAGCTGTCGGAACACACTGTATTTGTCTCCGTCAAAATCTGGGTCAAACGAGATAAACAAAACAGGTACGCTTTCAACTGAATGATAAATGACAGCATATTTGGCAGGCAGGCAAATGTACTGTACTACAATACCACTCAAATACTATTAGGCAAGTATTCTACGATAAACATCATCAGAAATGTCTTCTATTTTCTACACATCTGTTAGTTGTGGTGGAGGATGTGTATCAGTAGTGATTAGTTGTTGAGGTGTGTGTGTGTGTGTGTGTGTGCGTGTTGTAGGGCCAGTTGAGTGTGTACCTGCGGCAGGCTGAGTGGGCTCTGGAGGCTCCTCCACAGAGAGCTGCTTGAAGACAGCATACTTATCAGAGGATGACGAGGAGGAGCCAGAGACCGGAGTCAGAATGGCAGGAGCACTGCAGACAGACAACACACCATGCTCAGTCCACAGGGGAGTCTGGGAATAGGGTGCGATTGGGGACACACTCTGGGGGTCAATGCTGCGCCCATCTCCTCTACCTTAATCCCCTTAAGCTGCCTGAGCTGATTGGACACATACAATGGTGAAATTCCACTGCAGTTGTACACCATACTGGACTGTAGATAAGACCCGGGAATCAAAAGCCTGGAGGGAATGAGGGATCTCTCCTGAAGCCTTCCACTGAACATCATCTCGTTAAGAGCCACTGTACTGCTGCTGTCAGAGTACACCTGTCTATCCTGACTGGCTGAAGATTCAGCATGGGGCTTCCTTTAAATTAGAAAGGGATCTGAAACCGGGGGATTGGAGATACGCAGGAGGAAACAATGAGAGACAGACTCCCCACGCAGGGTTTGAAAAGTAATATAAAGCAACTCTACTGTCCATTGAAATGGATTCATTAAGAGATGGCGAGGTGCAATTGTTATGCACAACACCTGTATAACATGTAGCATTCAGCTTTACTTCCATACAGAATGTGTAATCTGATTTAAAGTAATACCAAACACTGATCCAGCCACTGAAGGAAGGAAGGAAGGAAGGCAGTCAGTCAGTCAGTCACTCCAGTCAGTCAGTCACGCCAGTCAGTCAGTCACTCCAGTCAGTCAGTCACTCCAGTCAGTCAGTCACTCCAGTCAGTCAGTCACTCCAGTCAGTCAGTCACTCCAGTCAGTCAGTCACTCCAGTCAGTCAGTCAGTCAGTCAGCACTGTACCTGTTCTGGTGCAGAGAGGATGTGGTGGTGGGGAAGGTTTCCCCCTGGAATTCAGTGAAGGACTGATCCCCTCCTCCTGCCCTGGGGGCCTCCTGGAAGTCCTGGAAGTCATCATCGTCTGCTTTCCCCTAAACACACCACCAAGACGATGGACACATGAGTGACCAAAGTAAACAGCACAGAATGAAGGCACACACTACTCTAAGTCGCTTTGGATAAAAGCGTCTACTAAATGGCATAAATTAAACATACTATTATACATAATGTGAAATGAAACCACATGTATCTGTATGTACTATGGAGAGGCTTGGTTGGCCCATTGGCTGGATGTGTTACCTGCACATGTGGGAAGTTGGTGATGAAGTTGGTGGGTGGTTGGGCGGAGGGTAAAGGAGCAGCAGGAGGAGCCCTGCCCATGACTGCTGGTGCTGGTGTAGGCATGGCCATGGACACAGGGACAGGGGGCTGAGTCATCATGGGCTGCTGGTGTTGGTGCTGGATGACAGGGGCCATAGCCATGGCCAGGGCAGGCAGGTTGGGCACCGGGGGAGAGGGGAACTGGCTCAGGATCTCCACATTCATGGCTGGAAGACCACTCTGCAGGGGCGGGATCAACAGGGATCAGTGGTCAGGTTCAGATGAGGCTGTGTCTCCAGAATGATGGACTGTTAGTGTGACATCACTGAAAGTTCAAGTTGAGTAACTGCTTAATGCGTTAATGTGGATTTTCATATGTTGGACATTTAGAAAGTTACTTAAACGGGGGCATTAAACATCGCAAAGGCACCGTCATCATATATTGAACAGACAATACTGTCAGTATGAGTGCATCGTTATTATAAAGCAGTGATGCTGGAACATTGTGATTTATCTTTCATCCTTCCCAATCATCTATTAACATTCTATTCCATCCAGCAGGAGCCAGACAGATGTTTTGCTGAAATAAATAATTCATTAAAGTCAAGTTCCATTTTAACAGCCTCCACTGGCGCCGGCTTCTCAAACCTTTTCATCACTCTACAAAGGATGCAGCTCATGGCGGCACTCCCTCAAGGCTCTTACATTTACATAACTAAATAAGTGTTATTATTCTCGCTGTGGCAGTGGCATGCAGAGTGAGTTGTGAGGTGCCTGGGATTGTCAGTCTCCTAGGGGTGCTGGTGAGAGGCAGGGCCGGGCCAGGCAGGGGGAGATAAGAGGTCTGCTGTCACACTAGGCTGGGAAGAGATTCAGTCACCTTCACCTGGCTGCCTGAGCTCAGTCACACCACCACCACCACCCTCCCAGATCATAGATTCAGCACAGTCACTCACTATCAGTCTCCTTTTGCACACGTCATAGCATGTCTCAACTGCACACGCCATAGCATACGTCATAGCATGTCTCAACTGCACACGTCATAGCATGCAGTAGGCCTAACTACTGAAGTGAAGTAAGGTGCAATGAAACATAATATTAGGGACTGTCCTTTACTTCACATGAAGAAAAGATCACAGTGAAGGATGGTCTTATGTCCCCACTGACAGAAAAAAAACTCAAATCTTTCTGTTGTTAATAACTCAGACCCTTTAAAAAAACATAAGGTGATGCAAATGCCTACCTGTGCCACACCAATCAGAGCCAGGACTGTGTAGAGCTCCTCCTTGGTCAGCATGCCAGGCGTGGTGCGATTGGCTGAGGCCCAGATCTGGCCCAGTGCTTCCCTGGGCAGGCCTGATGACATCAGGATGGGGTAGAGCTTGGCTGTGTCGATGCCCCCCGGAGTCATGGTGAACTGCAGGACCTTTTTGAACATCTCTGGAAGGGAGAAAGAGAAGGCATAGCAACAGGTCAAACATATTACAGAAAGACTGGGTAGAACTAGGAAGTTTTCTCTGATTGACTTGTTGGAAAGGATCTGAGTAGATACGATAGACCATAATACATCATTGGTAGAAACCTGTTCCAAAACGTAGGCGTTTACCTGGGATGAGGCTGTCGTTGTAGAGCCAGCCTGGTACCATGGGCTGGATGTGCTCTTGTTGAGGGTAACCACCAACACCTGCTGTCAGCAACACAGGGACAGTTAGGTTAGGAGCTGAAGCAGAGACTTAGGGCTGGGTGTACGACCTGCTCTGCTCAGCATCTCACCAGACCAGAGCCTGCCTGTATAGTATTCTCCACCTGTCTAGAGATCTGAGTAGAAGTGTAACGCTGCTCTGCACTGATTCACTAAGGATGCATCCCAAATGGCACCCTAGTGCATTACCTTTGACCAGAGCCCATATGGATCTGGTCAAAAGTAGTGCACTATAACGGGAATCGGGTGCCATTTGGGATGCCACATCCTAAGCTTCCTGGTGCTTCATACAACTATTCATCTGTCCTTGAACCAGAACCAACTACTCCAACAGCTCCTGAGAGGGAAGATAGGGTTGGATTTGGGTTGTCAAACAAATAAATGAGCCTCTCTTTTCAATTCATACTAACATTGTTCTAAATCTTCTGTGCAACCATGAGGTCATTTTTTCATTACTGTACTAGGGTGGAGTTAGTGTTACAGCAGGTGTAAAAGCAGCTCCTAAAATACACTTAACAAGGTGCATTTGGAGAGGAAGATGCCTCAATGGAAGCCTCAGACTAGTACGTTGAAATGACAAATGTTGACTCAAGCAGCAAATCCTCTCATCAGACCTCTATGATGAGTAACCTCCACATTTCCCTGGGACAGACACCGAGCGACTGAGGAGAAAGACAAACAAACGAGAGCAAATAGATAGTAGCAGAGTGTCAGAGCAGCAGAGTGGCTGAGCGGCAGAGTGGCTGAGCGGGAAAAAGGCTGAGCGGCAGAAAGGCTGAGTGGCAAAGCAGCAGAAAGGCATAGCGTCAGAGCAGCAGAAACGCAGGGCGGCTGAGCAGCAGAAACGCAGGGCGGCAGAGCAGCAGAAACGCAGGGCGGCAGAGCAGCAGAAACGCAGGGCGGCTGAGTGGCTGAGCAGCAGAAACGCAGGGCGGCTGAGTGGCAGAGCAGCAGAAACGCAGGGCGGCTGAGTGGCAGAGCAGCAGAAACGCAGGGCGGCTGAGTGGCAGAGCAGCAGAAATGCAGGGTGGCTGAGTGGCAGAGCAGCAGAAACGCAGGGCGGCTGAGTGGCAGAGCAGCAGAAACGCAGGGAGGCTGAGTGGCAGAGCAGCAGAAACGCAGGGAGGCTGAGTGGCAGAGCAGCAGAAACGCAGGGAGGCTGAGTGGCAGAGCAGCAGAAAGGCAGAGTGGCTGAGTGGCAGAGCAGCAGAAACGCAGGGAGGCTGAGTGGCAGAGCAGCAGAAACGCAGGGAGGCTGAGTGGCAGAGCAGCAGAAAGGCAGAGTGGCTGAGTGGCAGAGCAGCAGAAACGCAGGGAGGCTGAGTGGCAGAGCAGCAGAAACGCAGGGAGGCTGAGTGGCAGAGCAGCAGAAACGCAGGGAGGCTGAGTGGCAGAGCAGCAGAAACGCAGGGAGGCTGAGTGGCAGAGCAGCAGAAACGCAGGGAGGCTGAGTGGCAGAGCAGCAGAAACGCAGGGAGGCTGAGTGGCAGAGCAGCAGAAACGCAGGGAGGCTAAGTGGCAGAGCAGCAGAAAGGCAGAGTGGCTGAGCGGCAGAGCGGCATGCAGAATCCGACTGAGGCACCAGCTCTAGACCCACGGGACTCCAGTAGGTACGGGTCAATCCAAGCGTAGCATCTCATCCGTGTTAAACCCAAGCAGTCAGCAGCATGCGTCAGTCTCTCTCTGACGGCGTCAAATGACACCTATTCCCTACAGAGCTCTATTTAGGGAATAGGGGCCAGGCAGAAAGATTCCTCAGCTATATAGGAGAGTCCCGAAGCAGTTACCCAACAAAACAGGATGAATGACATCAAGAGCTTTTAGGGTTGGTTAGTATGATTTCCATTACAGATAGGACAATCAAGAGAAGCATCAGGGGTATAGACAGTAAAATCGCATTATCTGAAGTCTTATTAGTCAACGTTGAAGTGTTTGCTGCAAAATAAGAGAGGAATCGGGGGCATTCGACCATTAGCTTGAAAAAACAGGCCCCATGCTCCGCGCTGATTGTGTGTTAATTCTGCAGTGATCGAAGGCAGAGAAAGAGACTGTTAATAAATTGTTTCTTTTCTCACCACCGTCACTACTGGTTTGGGGAGGAGGGGGGTCGGCTGTTGGTGAGGGGGCTGTGGGCCCCGGTGCTGGTGCCTCTGGTTGTGGTGTTTCTATAGTGAAAGCAGAACTCAGGTCCCCAGGAGCCTCAGCCCAGTTCCGGGCCTTGGTGCTGGAATGAAACTGGGCCGAGACTGTAGCTTGGTTAGGGGCCAGGGTCCTCTGGGACTTAAAGCTAACCTGGGCCTTCTTTTCAGCCGTTAAATCACACGAGGAGAACAGTTTCTCCTCCAGGGACGGGCCTAGAGAGGTGGGTGAGGAGGAACACAGCTGATTGATATCACAACCATTCATAATGCCTGTTTCTTAGTACTATTGGCCCCTCAGTAATGAGGGTAGAGCGAATTTGGATTTAACAGAAACTGTCCATCATTACTTTACAGCTGTCAGTCAGTGTGCAAATCTCAACTCAGGGACACTTTAAGTGTAGAAATGTAGTGCTTCAGCAGCTTCACACATTACATGACAAATATGTTCAACTTTTGCACCTAGGTGGAGACACTGGCTATTTATTGAATGCTACTGATAGACTAGGCTATCACTTTCCAGGTCGGTGGCACTGGCAGCATATCAAAGAGCTAGAGCAGAGGTGTCAAACTCATTTTGCCCCAGAGGCCGCATTCGGCCTTCAGCGAGGTCCGGAGGGCCGCACTGAAAATTGGTTGGAATTTTCGATGGTCCGTGTCTGTTTAGCTATCATTCACGGGATTATAAGCGAGCTGGAAACAGTCAAGAAACTGTAGGAATATAGGTCCATTATCATTTCTGCAGTTTCTATATGGTTTTAGTCATTTAAAAATGACCACCCGCGGACAGGATTGGACCCCCTCGCAGGCCGGATCCAGCCGTATGTTTGACACCCCTGTGCTAGAGCAGGTTTGCGCCATCTAATTGGCTCATGACAGATGGGAGACAAGTACCAGCTCTGTCTCCTGTCCTCCTGATGTGTTTACTGTCTGTCAGAGTCTTCCATCTCTTCCTCACTAGAACTGGCTTATCAGGGCCTCTGCCAGCCAGAGTGAGCAGTGACAGTCACGTGTTACTGGGAGTATTCTACTAAATGTCAGTACTGATTTTAATGGAGGCAGAACTGGTTGTTGGGTACAGCACTCACACGGTTTACTTTGTAGTGTGCGTTATCTTAAAGGCTGAAGCGATCTGACCATCTGTCGTGCCGTCTGTATGCTTACACACAGTAAACTGACTACAAACCGAGTCTGACGCTAGAGAGTCTTCAACACCACGATGCGGTACGGCTTATTGTCGCATCAGCAGCACTGGTCACAATTTCCAAACTGTGTTATTGGTTGCTTATGAACACTAAACACTGACTTAAGAGGTTGATGTGAACAAAAAACAGTTACCTTGAAATGCAGATGGGGAGCTGGAGTTGACAGTAGAGTGTTGGGTGGCAGTAAGAATGGACATAGAGGCAGGGAGGGACTGGGGGAAGGGGGCAGAGGAGGGTCTCTGACCAGGACCTGGGTCTAAAGAATGGGGATGGGCCTGGGAGGAGGGGGGGAAGGAGGAAGAGGCATCTAAGGGACCCTGCATAAAGTCACTAAACTCGTCATCGGGGAAAGCAGGGGGGAGGGAGTGAGAGGTGACAGAAGAGTGGGATGGCGATGAGTCTGTAAAAATGGAGAAATAATGATAATGGCAGAACAAGACAACACAGGCTACGATGACAGGAGGTGTACACGGTGCACAGTGCTATAGTAGTGAAACAAAGGCTAGTTTGTGCATTATCAGAAAATGTATCACGCATCTTTAAGAAAATTATTTTTGAATATGTTTATCATATGAAATAATAAATATGATAATGTCCATAGTTAGTATGAACTAAGGATGTCAGATCAGTTAATACTAAATAAATAAGGTGGTTAGTTTGATGTTTGCTAATAGACAACTTTCTGTAACGCACAAGGTAATGACAGTGAGAGACACAGTAGGTCAAGTTGAAGATTTAAAACAAAGTGAAACGTGACAGAAAAACAGAAGATTATGTTGGTCTCCTACTAAGTATGAAATAATCTTTGTGAGAGACAGAGGCAGATACAGACTGCTCTGTCCATTGCAACAGCTGCTGTCACATAGTCTGGCAGTCACCAGCCTGTCTGTCTCATCTGTCTGTCTGTGTGCCTACACCCCAGAGGCAGCCTTATCATTCTCAGGGGAGGCTGTTCAGTCAGGCAGCAGGGGAGTGGAGCTGTGTCCTGACTCCTGGAGGACAGATAAGGAGGAAACACAGAGTGAAGGACAATGACTGTACTGATGAGTGTACCTGGCTTCTTGGGGTGTGAGGATGGCGTGGGGTGCATCTTGGCGTCTCTGCTGAACCCGTCCAGGTTGCCTTTGATGGCCTCCAGCGCGTCGTCCCGACTCGCCCCCATCTGTCCCTGTGGATGGGACAAAGCAGGGCTCAGGAGGGGAATGTGTCTAGACTGACAGCATGGATGCGTCCTACATTGCACCCCATGTGTCTTTATCACACTGTGGGAACTAGGACCGAACCAGGGCAGTACTGAGGCAGTAGCCAGGCATGATGATGATGTGGCTCACCTTGGGTTTGACGCTGCTCAGCAGCCTCAGCTTCTGTTTCTGCTCCTCAAACTGCCTCCTCTTCCTGTCCTCCTCCAGCATCCGCTGCTGCTGCTCCAGACGCTTCCTACACAACAACACATAGAGAGCATACAGCTAACACACACACTGATCACATAGACAGACAGAACAACATGTAGAGAAAAACAGAGAGGGGAAAGAGAGAGAGAGCGAGTAAGGGAGAGCAAGACAGACAGAGACAGAGAGAGAAAGGCTCTTACTGGTGTTCCTCGGCCATCTGTTTCTGCATGTCGGCAGTGTACTGGGGCCCGGGGCCCCTCATGCTCATGAACTGTGGCTGGCCCATGAACTGCATCCCAGGGGCCTGCATTCCCATGGCCATCCCACCCTGCATAGAACGCACACACACACACACAAAGCGGAGGTCTCGTTAGCAATCATAGCATTCCTTTCATTCAATATTATCCCAGCAGTAGCAGGAAACCAATGCATTTCTAAAGTGGTTGTCATACAGCAATCACTGCATAACTACAACCACTTAGACTGGGAATAATGTGTGCTATTAACACTATGCAATGCAGAGATGTCCTAACATGGCAGCAGTGAATGGAGGAAAAGTTGTCATTTGATAAAAGAAAGAGCAAAGAGACAGAGATAAAGGCAGAGGATTTGGTAAGGATGAAGCAATGCCCTGCAAAGGGCTCCTTCTTCTAAATGTCTAGCCTGAATGAGAGAGGTAGCTTGAGGCAGTCTGCTCTCTTATAAAGAGCAGCATTACAGGAGAGATGGTCTTGCCCTTCTTCTTTTGGCTTATTTAAAACCTCAGAGAACCACATTGCCAGTAATGTAAAACAGAGTACCTTTCACTCTAGAGTAGGGGGGTCAAACTCATTCCACGGAGGGCCGAGTGTCTGCAGGTTTTTCTTTTTTTCTTTCAATTAAGACCTAGACAACCAGGTGAGGGGAGTTCTTTCCTAATTAGTGAACTTAATTAATCAATCAAGTACAAGGGAGGAGTGAAAACCCGCAGACACTCGGCCCTCAGTTGAATGAGTTTCGTGCTCTAGAGTAATGAGAGGAATATGTTGTGGCCATTGCCTTCAAATACACACACTCGTACACACACACACAACCCACCTGCATAGGCATGGCACCAGGAGGCATCTGGCCTCCGAAGTTCATTCCCATCATTCCTTGCATGTTGGGCTGCATTTGGACTTGAACCATACCAGGGAATCCCTGTTGTTGCTGCTGTTGCTGCATGGGCATCATACCTGGACAAAAACACACAACAAATGTCCAGTCAATCATAAGCTCTGCAATGGCTATACTGACAAAGGGTTGTTGCAAACCGTAAAGATAACCTGTAGTCATTAAAGCGTGAACATGTACTATATAAGTAGAGTTGGCCCAACTGGACTGGAGTGTGCTATTGGAACTCCCCCAGACATAGGCTAGATGAGCATTGTGCAGTGAATTATTATTGCAAGCACATTTCCTGGACAGTGAAGAGTAAACAGAAGCTCAGCAACAACCCAATCTGTTTTGCCTCTGTGAGTGGAGTGCTGTGACAGCTCAGAGTAAAAAAAGGAATACTGGGGAATAGAACTAGAGAGTGTGTTTGTTTGCACAGATGCTCTGGCTGACAGTCCTCCTGGAGCCTCAACATGATTTACCATATAACGCCCCAACCAGGCTGAATAATGGGTTATGGCTCATCCAAACAAAGTGCTGCATGCATTCTGATGCGTATTTGCTGAAACATCTTACGACCCCCAACACAGCCACAAGGGTGTGTTTGTTTACCTAATAAACTATCAGGAACAGATAGGACATAAGCCTAGGCCCTATGTATTGTATTTGACTGATGTTGTTGTTGATAGTGCACAATGCACATCTGAACTGACTTCACTCTGATAGATAAACATCAATATGAGTTATTGGTTAGGTCTATTTACTGAATTCAAAAACTTCTCAAGAAACCAGGGCACATAGGAGAGTGAAGTGCCAGGGGAGATTTGGAAAAGTAGCGCTGACTGACAGGACGCGTCACAAATGGCACACTATTCCCTATTTAGTGCACAACTGGTCAAAAGTACTGCACTAAATAGGGAGCCATTTGGGTTGTAGAGTGTAGGATGACTCACCTTGTGGCGGTCCCAGGCCCCCTACAACAGGATAAATAAAACTGCAGGAGAGAAGGAAAAACACAGGTCAATAACACAGCTAGAGACAAGCCTAAAGGGAAGACTACTGGAGAACATCTAGGTTGAAATCATTCAACTGTCACTCATATAGGTTCAGAGATGTTAGAAATCAAACTGTATGGACAAAAGAAATAGAGGAAGGACTGAAAACAAACAAAATATAACTATTGTAAAATGGATTGTGTCTGTAAAATGTGTATAATATGTATAAACTGAAGGTAGTGTTATTGTTTATTAGTTTACTCCAATTGGGGGAGGGGTGGTAAGGTTTGCGGGAATAAATGTATATTCAAATAAAATGTTTGTATGTATGTTTATGTGTGTATATATACACTGCTCAAAAAAATAAAGGGAACACTTAAACAACACAATGTAACTCCAAGTCAATCACACTTCTGTGAAATCAAACTGTCCACTTAGGAAGCAACACTGATTGACAATAAATTTCACATGCTGTTGTGCAAATGGAATAGACAAAAGGTGGAAATTATAGGCAATTAGCAAGACACCCCCAATAAAGGAGTGATTCTGCAGGTGGTGACCACAGATCACTTCTCAGTTCCTATGCTTCCTGGCTGATGTTTTGGTCACTTTTGAATGCTGGCGGTGCTCTCACTCTAGTGGTAGCATGAGACGGAGTCTACAACCCACACAAGTGGCTCAGGTAGTGCAGCTCATCCAGGATGGCACATCAATGCGAGCTATGGCAAGAAGTTTTGCTGTGTCTGTCAGCGTAGTGTCCAGAGCATGGAGACTGGTAGCGCCTCCTGGTAGCGCAAACCTTCTTGTCACAGCTCGCATTGATGTGCCATCCTGGATGAGCTGCACTACCTGAGCCACTTGTGTGGGTTGTAGACTCCGTCTCATGCTACCACTAGAGTGAGAGCACCGCCAGCATTCAAAAGTGACCAAAACATCAGCCAGGAAGCATAGGAACTGAGAAGTGGTCTGTGGTCACCACCTGCAGAATCACTCCTTTATTGGGGGTGTCTTGCTAATTGCCTATAAATTCCACCTTTTGTCTATTCCATTTGCACAACAGCATGTGAAATTTATTGTCAATCAGTGTTGCTTCCTAAGCGGACAGTTTGATTTCACAGAAGTGTGATTGACTTGGAGTTACATTGTGTTGTTTAAGTGTTCCCTTTATTTTTTTGAGCAGTGTATATACACTGCTCAAAAAAATAAAGGGAACACTAAAATAACACATCCTAGATCTGAATGAATGAAATATTCTTATTAAATACTTTTTTCTTTACATAGTTGAATGTGCTGACAACAAAATCACACAAAAATTATCAATGGAAATCAAATTTATCAACCCATGGAGGTCTGGATTTGGAGTCACACTCAAAATTAAAGTGGAAAACCACACTACAGGCTGATCCAACTTTGATGTAATGTCCTTAAAACAAGTCAAAATGAGGCTCAGTAGTGGTAGACCTCCACAAGTCTGGTTCATCCTCTGGTTCATCCTTGGGAGAAATTTCCAAACGCCTGAAGGTACCACGTTCATCTGTACAAACAATAGTACACAAGTATAAACACCATGGGACCACGCAGCCGTCATACCGCTCAGGAAGGAGACACGTTCTGTCTCCTAGAGATGAATGTGCTTTGATGCGAAAAGTTCAAATCAATCCCAGAACAACAGCAAAGGACCTTGTGAAGATGCTGGAGGATACAGGTACAAAAGTATCTATATCCACAGTAAAACGAGTCCTATATTGACATAACCTGAAAGGCCGCTCAGCAAGGAAAAATCCACTGTTCCAAAACCGCCGTAAAAAAACAGACCACGGTTTGCAACTGCACATGGGGACAAAGATCATACTTTTTGGAGAAATGTCCTCTGGTCTGATGAAACAAAAATAGAACTGTTTGGCCATAATCACCATCGTTATGTTTGGAGGAAAAAGGGGGAGGCTTGCAAGCCGAAGAACACCATCCCTACCGTGAAGCACGGGGGTGGCAGCATCATGTTGTGGGGGTGCTTTGCTGCAGGAGGGACTGGTGCACTTCACAAAATAAATGGCATTTTGGGGGAAAATGATGTGGATATATTGAAGCAACATCTCAAGACATCAGTCAGGAAGTTATAGCTTGGTTGTAAATGGGTCTTCCAAATGGACAATGACCACAAGCATACTTCCAAAGTTGTGGCAAAACGGCTTAAGGATAACAAAGTCAATCCCTCAATCCCATAGAAAATTTGTGGGCAGAACTGAAAAAGCGTGTGCGAGCAAGGAGGCCTTACAAACCTGACTCAGCTACACCAGCTCTGTCAGGAGGAATGAGCCAAAATTCACCCAACTTATTGTGGGAAGCTTGTGGAAGGCTACCCAAAACGTTTAACCAAAGTTAAATAATTTATAAGGCAATGCTACCAAATACTAATTGAGTGTATGTAAACTTCTGACCCACTGGGAATGTGATGAAATAAAAGCTGAAATAAATAATTCTCTCTACTATTATTTTGACATTTCACATTCTTAAAATGAAGTGGTGATCCTAACTGACCTAAGACAGGGAATTTTTACTTGGATTAAATGTCAGGAATTGTGAAAAACTGAGTTTAAATGTATTTGGCTAAGATGTATGTAAACGCCCGACTTCAACTGTATATATATATATGTATGTATCTGGATATACAGTGGGGAGAACAAGTATTTGATACACTGCCGATTTTGCAGGTTTTCCTACTTACAAAGCATGTAGAGGTCTGTAATTTTTATCATAGGTACACTTCAACTGTGAGAGACGGAATTTAAAACAAAAATCCAGAAAATCACATTGTATGATTTTTAAGTAATTAATTCGCATTTTATTGCATGACATAAGTATTTGATCACCTACCAACCAGTAAGAATTCCGGCTCTCACAGACCTGTTAGTTTTTCTTTAAGAAGCCCTCCTGTTCTCCACTCATTACCTGTATTAACTGCACCTGTTTGAACTCGTTACCTGTATAAAAGACACCTGTCCACCCACTCAATCAAACAGACTCCAACCTCTCCACAATGGCCAAGACCAGAGAGCTGTGTAAGGACATCAGGGATAAAATTGTAGACCTGCACAAGGCTGGGATGGGCTACAGGACAATAGGTAAGCAGCTTGGTGAGAAGGCAACAACTGTTGGCGCAATTATTAGAAAATGGAAGAAGTTCAAGATGACGGTCAATCACCCTCGGTCTGGGGCTCCATGCAAGATCTCACCTCGTGGGGCATCAATGATCATGAGGAAGGTGAGGGATCAGCCCAGAACTACACGGCAGGACCTGGTCAATGACCTGAAGAGAGCTGGGACCACAGTCTCAAAGAAAACCATTAGTAACACACTACGCCGTCATGGATTAAAATCCTGCAGCGCACGCAAGGTCCCCCTGCTCAAGCCAGCGCATGTCCAGGCCCGTCTGAAGTTTGCCAATGACCATCTGGATGATCCAGAGGAGGAATTGGAGAAGGTCATGTGGTCTGATGAGACAAAAATAGAGCTTTTTGGTCTAAACTCCACTCGCCGTGTTTGGAGGAAGAAGAAGGATTAGTACAACCCCAAGAACACCATCCTAACCGTGAAGCTTGGAGGTGGAAACATCATTCTTTGGGGATGCTTTTCTGCAAAGGGGACAGGACGACTGCACCGTATTGAGGGGAGGATGGATGGGGCCATGCATCGCGAGATCTTGGCCAACAACCTCCTTCCCTCAGTAAGAGCATTGAAGATAGGTCGTGGCTGGGTCTTCCAGCATGACAACGACCCGAAACACACAGCCAGGGCAACTAAGGAGTGGCTCCGTAAGAAGCATCTCAAGGTCCTGGAGTGGCCTAGCCAGTCTCCAGACCTGAACCCAATAGAACATCTTTGGAGGGAGCTGAAAGTCCGTATTGCCCAGCGACAGCCCCGAAACCTGAAGGATCTGGAGAAGGTCTGTATGGAGGAGTGGGCCAAAATCCCTGCTGCAGTGTGTGCAAACCTGGTCAAGAACTACAGGAAACGTATGATCTCTGTAATTGCAAACAAAGGTTTCTGTACCAAATATTAAGTTCTGCTTTTCTGATGTATCAAATACTTATGTCATGCAATAAAATGCAAATTAATTACTTAAAAATCATACAATGTGATTTTCTGGATTTTTGTTTTAGATTCCGTCTCTCACAGTTGAAGTGCACCTGTGATAAAAATTACAGACCTCTACATGCTTTGTAAGTAGGAAAACCTGCAAAATCGGCAGTGTATCAAATACTTGTTCTCCCCACTGTATATATATTTACCCCCAAAAATATATGGGGGAATGGAAGCAACAATCTATCCCCAGCATTAAAGCTGATCCACCCCCTAAAAAACGATAAATAAACAAAAACTGTCTCTCATAATAGACTATGGCATAAAGATAGGAAAGATTGAGCTATTCATCGAACATCATTTAGCAAATGGATCATTATCAGTTCACACGCCAATCATTTGTCAGACTTTGGGCAATGTGACACAATAGCTATCATTTTAACAATGGAGTCATCATTCACGTCACAAAGCGTTACCAAAACTGGAGATTGGATATGATTTCCTTACAATGGCACGGAGACCATTGTAAGGAAGTAAAATAATAAACATGCAACTGTATGGTGATGTGGCAGCACCTAGCCTCCCTTTCTCTGTTCCGTCTTTTTATTCCGGGCACTTTTCTGTTCGGCTAGGCAGCCTGGACTTGAATTCAGGGTGGCCCTTACTGTTCTAGCTCACCGCTTTCCAGGGAATGCATGAATGAATATTGCATTGATCGCGAGGACTAAACTTGACAGGCAGGAAGAAAAATGTATCAAATAACACTTTGCTGTTGCACAGAACAACATTTATCGATCAGGGAATGAGCTCCTCTGACAACAGCCATTACGGAATACTTCTCCTAGTGTATCCGTGCTCTAATTTGCCATAATGGTTAAGTAATAACAGCCAGACATATGGTTTTAATGGGATGCACATCAGTGGTTGTTTCATGTGCGGTAATTGATGGTGAATATGTCTAGATCATGATGCGGCAGGGAAATTGAAAATACAGGAATCTATAGAAACTTTTTTATCTATAGAAACACAAAATGTAGGCTAGATTCTGAGAGCAGACAGAGTCAGAGAATGAGGTAAGAGACAGAGGGATAAAGAGTGAACAAGGCCAGCTTGGCACTATGACGCAGTCTGCTTCTTATCTGACGCCTACTCTCACTGGTTCTGTGGTCACACTGATGCTGGAGGAGAAAAGAGATGGATGAGGATACAAGCAGACAGCACTAGCCTACCTGCGCCCATCATAACACCTGAGACTACCAATACCCAGCTAAGCCCACTAGCCTAGTCCATCCTACAGAGCAGTACACCGGACAAGGAGGCTTCACTTCACAACTGCCATTTCAGGCAAATCCATTAATCCATCCAAATGGCACTTGCTAGCTCGGCTCTTTTCTCCATCTTGTCAAAAATAATCCTTTCCCAATGGTACCAAAGTGTCATGAGACAGAAAACTTAGTTTTTCTATTTTAAAATCCCAAAATCATAAAACGATCATTCGAAAAAACGTAATATTCCTTTGTTTACAAATGCAATAACAATACCAGGATGCTTTCCCTTGACCTGGGCTTGATGTGGAGTGAAAGATTCTGGCTCACATCTGTTCTCCCTCAGATTTAGCCTGTAGCTTTACAGAGCTTTAATAGCAGTGCTATGCTACGCAACCACAGCAAATGAAACCCCCTGGAATAACAGTGCAGATTAACCCAGAGTGAGATCAGCAGTGCCAGTGATGCGAGCTGTGGGCTCTGTATAGGCCAGCGCAATGTACATGGCCTGTGTTCATTGATACAACATCGTAGGACTAATTTAAGGCTTGAGCCATGCCACCAGGTGCTTCTACCACAGTAACTAGCATACCAGATCCTTGTCTATCATTAGGCCTAATGTGCTTACTCCTTTTCACTCTGGTAACAAATTTCAACAAAAGCACTGATCATTCTGCCTCACGGGTGGCGCAGTGGTCTAGGGCACTGCATCGCAGCGCTAGCTGCGCCACCAGAGACTCTGGGTTCGCGCCCAGGCTCTGTCGCAGCCGGCCGCGACCGGGAGGTCCGTGGGGCGATGCACAATTGGCCTAGCGTCGTCCGGGTTAGGGAGGGTTTGGCCGGTAGGGATATCCTTGTCTTATCGCGCACCAGCGACTCCTGTGGTGGGCCGGGCGCAGTGTGCGCTAATCAAGGGAGCCAGGTGCACGGTGTTTCCTCCGACACATTGGTGCGGCTGGCTTCCGGGTTGGAGGCGCGCTGTGTTAAGAAGCAGTGCGGCTTGGTTGGGTTGTGTTTCGGAGGACGCATGGCTTTCGACCTTCGTCTCTCCCGAGCCCGTACGGGAGTTGTAGCGATGAGACAAGATAGTAATTACTAACAATTGGATACCACGAAATTGGGGAGAAAAGGGGGTACATTTTTTTATTTTATTATTATAATAATAAAGTAATAAAAAAAGCACTGATCATTCAACATTAATGAACACCTCATATGAGCCTTAAATTATGTAGTGCATCTATCTATTGCAATGTGCACTCACTGCACTGTAAACCACCAGTCTTTCATACTTTGAATTTTCTTGGTATTTTGGACACAATTAATGAATAATGTGCATACTGAAAGTTCTGGAAGCACCAGTTGGCCTATTATGTAGGTTGTTGTCCTACATCTTAGTCATGTACCCTCCCAAAATCAGATTAAACAGCTCGGCTTTAAAACATTAATATGATACTTAACTATGAACCTATTACATAACAATTTAACCTGTCTTGAGCAATTCATCCAAGTACAATTTCTCAGTCTCACTCATCCAACCACTTTGAATGAAGATTAATGCTACATATAGCTGAGGTTTTCCCACAAGCTCAACAGAACTCAAAAAGTTAGCTAATACCTGTTGCTATAGTACAGCTCTCCTATCGCAACTCCTATAGGCGTAGTGGTGTGCTAGTCAAATGAAACTTTATTTGCCACATGCGCCGAATACAACAAGTGTAGACTTTACCGTGAAATGCTTACTTACAAGCCTTTAACCAACAGTGCAGTTCAAGAAGAAGACAATATTTACCTAGTAGGCTAAAATAAAAAGTAATAATAAAAAGTAACAATAACGAGGTTATATATACAGGGGTACAGGCTAGTTGAGGTAATCTGTACATGTAGGTGGGGGCGAAGTGACTATGCAGCATAGGTAACAAACAAACAGTGAGTAGCAACAGTGTACAAGGGGGGGGTCAATGTAAATTGTCCGGTGGCGATTTTTATGAGTTGTTCAGCAGTTTAATGGCTTGGGGGTAGAAGCTGTTGAGGAGCCTTTTGGTCCTAGACTTGGCTGACAATTTTATGGGCTTTCCTCTGACACTGCCTATTATATAGGTCCTGGATGGCAGGAAGCTTGGCCCGGTGATGTACTGGGCCGTTCGCACTCCCCTCTAGCGCCTTACAGTCAGATGCCGAGCAGTTGCCATACCAGGCGGTGATGCAACCGGTCAGGATGCTCTCGATGGTGCAGCTGTAGAACCTTTTGAGGATCTGGGGGCCGATGCCAAATCTTTTCAGTCTCCTGAGGGGGAAATGGTTTTGTCGTGCCCTCTTCACAACTGTCTTGACTATATTTGGACCATAATGATGTGGACACCAAGGAACTTGAAACTCTCGACCCGCTCCACTACAGCTCCGTCAATGTTAATGGGGGCCTGTTCGGCCCGTCTTTTCATGTAGTCTACGATCAGCTCTGTTGTCTTGCTCACATTGAGGGAGAGGTTGTTGTCCTGGCACCATACTGCCAGTTCTCTGACCTCCTCCCTATAGGCCGTCTCATCGTTGTCGGTGATCAGGCCTACCACTGTTGTGTCGTCAGAAAACGTAATGATGGTGTTGGAGCCGTGTTTGAACAGGGAATACAGGAGGGGACTAAGTACACAACCCTGAGGGGCCCCAGTGTTAAGGATCAGCGTGGCAGACGTGTTGTTGTCTACTCTTACCACCTGGGGGCAGCCAGTCAGGAAGTCCAGGATCCAGATGCAGAGGGAGGTATTCAGTCCCAGAGTCCTTAGCTTAGTGATGAGCTTCGTGGGCACTATGGTGTTGAACGCTGAGCTGTAGTCGATGACCAGCATTCTCACATAGCTGTTCCTTTTGTCCAGGTGAGAAAGGGCAGTGTTGAGTGCCATTGAGATTGCTTCATCTGTGGATCTGTTGGGGCGGTATGCGAATTGGAGTGGGTCTAGGGTGTCCGGGAGGATGCTGTTGATGTGAGCCATGACCAGCCTTTCAAATCACTTCATGGCTACCGACGTGAGTGCCACGGGGCGGCAACCATTCAGGCAGGTTACCTTTGCTTCCTTGGGCACAGGGACTATGGTGGTCTGCTTGAAACATGTAGGTATTACAGACTCAGTCAGGGAGAGGTTGAAAATATCAGTGAAGACCCTTGACAGTTGGTCCACGCATGCTTTGAGTACACGTCCTGGTAATCCGTCTGGCCCAGTGGCTTTGTGAATGTTGACCTGTTTAAAGGTTTTGTTCACATCGGCTACCGAGAGCATTATCAGACAGTCATCCAGAACAGATAGTGCTCTCGTGCATGCTTCAGTGTTGCTTGCCTCGAAGTGAGCATAATAGGCATTTAGCCTGTCTGGTAGGCTCGTGTCACTGGGCAGCTCTGGGTTTCCCTTTGTAGTCTGTAATAGTTTTCAAGCCCCGTCACATCCGACGAGCGTCAGAGCTGGTGTAGTAGGATTCAATCTTAATCCTGTATTGACACTTTGCTTGTTTGATGGTTCGTTTGAGGGCATAGCGGGATTCCTTATAAGCGTCCGGATTAGTCTCCCGCTCCTTGAAAGCGGCAGCTCTAGACTTTAGCTTGATGCAGATGTTGCCTGTAATCCATGGCTTCTGGTTGGGATATGTATTGACGTCATTGATGCACTTATTGATGAAGCCGATGACTGAGGTGGTGTATTCCTCAATGCCATTGGATGAATCCCGGAACATATTCCAGTCTGTTTTCTAACAATTGCTAGCAAAACAGTGGATCTGGGCCGTTCCAGTGAACGCATGATATCCTCCTCGTCGGACTCGTTAAAGGAAAAAGTTTCTTCCAGTCCGCAGTGAGAAATCGCTTTTCTGATGTCCAGAAGCTCTTTTCGGTCATAAGAGACGGTAGCAGCAACATTATGTACACAATAAGTTAAAAAATAAGTTACACAAAACACCAAAACAATAACAAAATTGCACAATTGGTTGGGAGAATGTAAAACGTCAGCCATGTTCTTCGGCGCCATCTTTTATTTTCTTAGTCCCATGATTTGTCAGACTTTCTGGTCAAAAGTAGTGCACTGCATAGATAATAGGGTGCCATTTGGGACATAACATCAGTGCTATGCCAGACAGCAGGGCCAGTGAAGAGTAGACTCATGCCTCTGGCTCCTGTTGACAGCCTGGTATCAGGATGGGTTTCATTATTTCCAGGCTTGCTGCCAGCACATCGCCTGCCTGCTACTCTTCCCTGGCTCAGTGTGCCACATTCTGTCATCAAGTAGCATGCCCACACCACACACTATCACAGTCACACACAACACAGCAGAGCTATGCACAGCTAGCCCCGGTCACGTTCGCTGATCTGAGACCACTCTTCTTGAACTGCACTGTTGGTTAAGGGCTTGTAAGTAAGAATTTCATGGTAAAGTCAACACTTGTTGTATTCGGCGCATGTGACAAATAAAGTTTGATTTGATTTTATAGACTCCTGACTAATAGGGAAGGGGGAGAGGCCTGAATAATACCTATAGAACCAGAGAAACAGTCTTCTCTACAGATCTTAGATTTCAATATGGATGAGTTCAGCTGCTCAGCACTCTAAATCAGCACTTCACCTATATCTGACCCCCACCAATGGTCTTAAAGTACACCAGTGCCAGGACAAGAAATGTCTCCAGAACTTTTGTTAGCCAGAGACAAACATCACCTGTTATTTTCTATTAGACCATATGTGAGATAGGCTACTCTGGCCAGCCTAATCTGTAAACCTAATCTTAAACTATTTGGTTTCCTCAGCTGCAGTATCTGTATCACCTGGCTGGTCAGGTTCAGAGGCATGTAGCAGGCAGACATTCATTATTCACACTGCTCAGCTCAGGCCCAAGCTGCTGATGAAAAAGTCATGAGGCTAGCCTTTTCATCTCCACTGTAGGACGAGCTGCTGCTTCACCAATATCAACAGGCTCATGCAGGAGTCAGCAGGACTCAAGATTGAACTAAATATTTACCATTTATCATAGACCTCTACACCAATCACTAATAACTGAGAGGAGATTTAAAACCAAGGCTTTATTTCACTACAACAGCTCAGGTTTAACACTTGAACTGCCTGGCCTTTCAGCCTAGAAGTACGCTGGTGATTCGCTGATCCACCTCTACGCAGAAAACACCATTCTGTATACATCTGGCCCTTCTTTGGACACTCTGTTAACAAACCTCCAAACGAGCTTCAATGCCATACAACACTCCTTCCGTGGCCTCCAACTGCTCTTAAATGCTAGTAAAACTAAGTGCATGCTCTTCAACCGATTGCTGCCCACACCTGCCCGCCCGACCAGCATCACTACTCTGGCCGGTTCTGACTTAGAATATGTGGACAACTACAAATACCTAGGTGTCTGTTTAGACTGTAAACTCTCCTTCCAGACTCACATTAAGCATCTCCAATCCAAAATTAAATCTAGAATCGGCTTCCTATTTCGCAACAAAGCCTCCTTCACTCATGCTGCCAAACATACCCTCGTAAAACTGACTATCCTACCGATCCTTGACTTCGCGATGTCATTTACAAAATAGCACCCCACACTCTACTCAGCAAACTGGATGTAGTCTATCACAGTGCCATCCGTTTTGTCACCAAAGCCCAGAATACTACCCACCACTGCGACCTGTATGGTCTCGTTGGCTGGTCCTCACAACATATTAGTCGCCAAAGTTTTTGCTAGGTAAAGCCCCACCGTATCTCAGCTCACTGGTCACCATAGCAACACCCACCCGTAGCACGCGCTCCAGCAGGTACTGGTACTCTAGGTACCCCCAAGGTACCTCCAGGTACTCCACTGGTCATCCCCAAAGCCAACACTTCCTTTGGCCGCCTTTCCTTCCAGTTCTCTGCTGCCAATGACTGAAACGAATTGCAAAAATCACTGAAGCCTTATATGTCCCTCTCTAACTTTAAGCATCAGCTGTCAGAGCAGCTTACCGATCACTGTACTTGTACACAGCCAATCTGTAAATAGCACACCCAACTACCTCATCCCCATATTGTTATTTATCCTCTTGCTCTTTTGCACCCCAGAATCTCTACTTGCACATCATCATCTGCACATCACTCCAGTGTTAACGCTAAATTGTAATTATTTCACCTCTATGGCCTATTTATTGCCTTACCTCCCAACTCGTCTACATTTGCACACACCGTACATAGATTTTCCTATTGTGTTATTGACTGTACGTTTGTTTATGTGTAACTCTGTGTTGTTGTCTTTGTCGCACTGCTTTGCTTTATCTTAGCCAGGTCGCAGTTGTAAATGAGAACTTGTTCTCAACTGGCCTACCTGGTTAAATAAAGGTGAAATAAAAACAATATACAAAAAACACGCTAGAGAACGTTGAGAACGTAACTGGACATCCCTTTTAGCATACTCATCAGATTCATATCAACCCGCAAGGTGCGCAAACACCTAGACTTGATAAATAGCGCATAAACAATTGTAAAGCATGAATTGCATGAATAAATATTGGTGAAAATATATGACCAAATATAACAATAAAAAAACGCAGGCCTAAAGTAAAAAAAGTAATTCGACACTTCCAGCCAATGCCACATTAACATTTTAAAAGTCTAATAAATACATTTCATATATGCTATCGGAAGAATAATAATTTGGTTGTGCTTTTAAAGGTCTTAGGTAACATTAGAAAACTAAAAAACAATTATTTCAAAGAACAAAATAGCATTTTCATTAGTTTGTTATTCTAGACTATAAGTAAGTCCATCACATAGAAGTCTATTATAATTTTGTTTTGGTAGGTCTAAAGAAACATTGCAGAAATAAGAAAAAGTATTTAAAAGAAAACAGAATGGCATATTTTACATGTATTATGTTACTAGTCTTTACTTAGTTGCCAGAGCAATGTTGCCACGCGAGTGGTCATGTGCTGAACGCATGGACAACACAAATATTCTTGGAAAAAGTGACATTTGAAAATAGAGCTGCACCTCTTGAATTGAGAGTTATTTGACAAAGGTAAGTTTCATAGAAACTGCAGAATATGTCTTTCTGATACTATATAGAAAGCAAAAAAATGTAGACGCATGTGACTCTGAAGATGCACCCATCTCTTCATTGTACAATTTGACAACTGATAATATTATCACTCAGACTATTGACAATAGTCTCTTGTCTATAGGCTAACTCTTATTATGCGTGAAATTAGTTTTGGTATAGTTTAGGTGTAGTTTCGATGGGCCGGCTACGCGGGCTGACTGGCATCGTTTGTTTCCCCTTGCTCGTCAACTTGGATAGTCAAGGACAAGTTTTGCATTATTCTAAAGGCCTAGTGCAGCACATAGCATGTTTTCGTTTCCCTTACAATAAATGTGATTAATAATATAGTTAAATAAATAAATCAGTACTGTAACAGCTTATTTTTAGCAAAGTAAAACATAAAAATAAAATTATATTAACCTGCTGTGCCCGGTCAAATTATTTGCCATAAACATGAGCGCCAACGCTGATAAATAGGCATAACACAAACTCATCATTACAATATTGTCTTTCTAAATTAAATCAACCTCTTCACCCTCCTTATCATTCAGTTAGGCCTAATGTTAATTAAATTGTGAAGTAATTATCACCCATTCATCCAGTAAGGAGAGAGAGACGCATTTTTTATTTTATTTTTTATTTCACCTTTATTTAACCAGGTAGGCTAGTTGAGAACAAGTTCTCATTTGCAACTGCGACCTGGCCAAGATAAAGCATAGCAGTGTGAACAGACAACACAGAGTTACACATGGAGTAAACAATAAACAAGTCAATAACATGGTAGAAAAAAGAGAATCTATATACAATGTGTGCAAAAGGCATGAGGTAGGCAATAAATCGAATAATTACAATTTAGCAGATTAACACTGGAGTGATAAATCATCAGATGATCATGTGCAAGAAGAGATACTGGTGTGCAAAAGAGCAGAAAAGTAAATAAATAAAAGCAGTATGGGGGGTGAGGTAGGTAAATTGGGTGGGTAGTTTACAGATGGACTATGTACAGCTGCAGCGATCGGTTAGCTGCTCGGATAGCAGATTTTTAAAGTTGTTGAGGGAGATAAAAGTCTCCAACTTCAGAGATTTTTGCAATTCGTTCCAGTCGCAGGCAGCAGAGAACTGGAAGGAAAGGCGTCCAAATGAGGTTTTAGCTTTAGGGATGATCAGTGAGATACACCTGCTGGAGCGCGTGCTGCGGGTGGGTGTAGCCATCGTGACCAGTGAACTGAGATAAGGCGGCACTTTACCTAGCATAGCCTTGTAGATGACCTGGAGCCAGTGGGTCTGACGACGAACATGTAGCGAGGGCCAGCCGACTAGGGCATACAGGTCGCAGTGGTGGGTCGTATAAGGTGCTTTAGTAACAAAACGAATGGCACTGTGATAAACTGCATCCAGTTTGCTGAGTAGAGTGTTGGAAGCTATTTTGTAGATGACATCGCCGAAGTCGAGGATCGGTAGGATAGTCAGTTTTACTAGGGTAAGTTTGGCGGCGTGAGTGAAGGAGGCTTTGTTGCGGAATAGAAAGCCGATTCTTGATTTGATTTTGGATTGGAGATGTTTGATATGAGTCTGGAAGGAGAGTTTGCAGTCTAGCCAGACACCTAGGTACTTATAGATGTCCACATATTCTAGGTCGGAACCGTCCAGGGTGGTGATGCTAGTCGGTGCAGGCAGGCAGCGAACGGTTGAAAAGCATGCATTTGGTTTTACTAGCGTTTAAGAGCAGTTGGAGGCCACGGAAGGAGTGTTGTATGGCATTGAAGCTCGTTTGGAGGTTAGATAGCACAGTGTCCAAGGAAGGGCCGAAAGTATATAGAATGGTGTCGTCTGCGTAGAGGTGGATCAGGGAATCGCCCGCAGCAAGAGCAACATCATTGATGTATACAGAGAAAAGAGTCGGCCCGAGAATTGAACCCTGTGGTACCCCCATAGAGACTGCCAGAGGACCGGACAACATGCCCTCCGATTTGACACACTGAACTCTGTCTGCAAAGTAGTTGGTGAACCAGGCAAGGCAGTCATTAGAAAAACCGAGGCTACTGAGTCTGCCGATAAGAATATGGTGATTGACAGAGTCGAAAGCCTTGGCCAGGTCGATGAAGACGGCTGCACAGTAATGTCTTTTATCGATGGCGGTTATGATGTCGTTTAGTACCTTGAGCGTGGCTGAGGTGCACCCGTGACCGGCTCGGAAACCGGATTGCACAGCGGAGAAGGTACGGTGGGATTCGAGATGGTCAGTGATCTGTTTGTTGACTTGGCTTTCGAAGACCGTAGATAGGCAGGGCAGGATGGATATAGGTCTGTAACAGTTTGGGTCCAGGGTGTCTCCCCCTTTGAAGAGGGGGATGACCGCGGCAGCTTTCCAATCCTTGGGGATCTCAGATGATACGAAGGAGAGGTTGAACAGGCTGGTAATAGGGGGTGCGACAATGGCGGCGGACAGTTTCAGAAATAGGGGGTCCAGATTGTCAAGCCCAGCTGATTTGTATGGGTCCAGGTTTTCCAGCTCTTTCAGAACATCTGCTATCTGGATTTGGGTAAAGGAGAAGCTGGGGAGGCTTGGGCGAGTAGCAGCGGGGGGGGCGGGGCTGTTGGCCAAGGTTGGAGTCGCCAGGAGGAAGGCATGGCCAGCCATTGAGAAATGCTTGTTGAAGTCTTCGATTATCACGGATTTATCGGTGGTGACCGTGTTACCTAGCCTCAGTGCAGTGGGCAGCTGGGAGGAGGTGCTCTTGTTCTCCATGGACTTTACAGTATCCCAGAACTTTTTGGAGTTAGAGCTACAGGATGCGAATTTCTGCTTGAAAAAGCTGGCCTTTGCTTTCCTGACTGACTGCGTGTATTGGTTCCTGACTTCCCTGAACAGTTGCATATCGCGGGGGCTCTTCGATGCTATTGCAGTTCGCCACAGGATGTTTTTGTGCTGGTCGAGGGCAGTCAGGTCTGGAGTGAACCAAGGGCTATATCTGTTCTTGGTTCTGCATTTTTTGAACGGAGCATGCTTGTCTAATATGGTGAGGAAGTAACATTTAAAGAATGACCAGGCATCCTCAACTGACGGGATGAGGTCAATATCCTTCCAGGGTACCCGGGCCAGGTCGATTAGAAAGGCCTGCTCGCAGAAGTGTTTTAGGGAGCGTTTGACAGTGATGAGGGGTGGTCGTTTGACCGCGGACCCGTGGCGGATACAGGCAATGAGGCAGTGATCGCTGAGATCTTGATTGAAGACAGCAGAGGTGTATTTGGAGGGCAGGTTGGTCAGGATAATGTCTATTAGGGTGCCCATGTTTACGGATTTAGGGTTGTACCTGGTGGGTTCCTTGATGATTTGTGTGAGATTGAGGGCATCAAGCTTGGATTGTAGGACTGCCGGGGTGTTAAGCATATCCCAGTTTAGGTCACCTAACAGAACAAACTCTGAAGCTAGATGGGGAGCGATCAATTCACAGATGGTGTCCAGGGCACAGCTGGGAGCTGAGGGGGGTCGGTAGCAGGCGGCAACAGTGAGAGACTTATTTCTGGAGAGATTAATTTTTAAAATTAGAAGTTCGAACTGTTTGGGCATAGACCTGGAAAGTATGACAGAACTTTGCAGGCTATCTCTGCAGTAGATTGCAACTCCTCCCCCTTTGGCAGTTCTATCTTGACGGAAAGTGTTATAGTTGGGTATGGAAATCTCAGAATTTTTGGTGGCCTTCCTAAGCCAGGATTCGGACACGGCAAGGACATCAGGATTGGCAGAGTGTGCTAAAGCGGTGAGTAAGGCAAACTTAGGGAGGAGGCTTCTGATGTTGACATGCATGAGGCCAAGGCTTTTTTGATCGCAGAAGTCAACAAATGAGGGTGACTGGGGACATGCAGGGCCTGGGTTTACCTCCACATCACCCGAGGAACAGAGGAGTAGTAGGATGAGGGTGCGGCTAAAGGCTATCAAAACTGGTCGCCTAGAGCGTTGGGGACAAAGAATAAAAGGAGCAGATTTATGGGCGTGGTAGAATAGATTCTGGGCATAATGTGCAGACAGGGGTATGGAGGGGCGCAGGTACAGCGGAGGCAAGCCCAGGCACTGGGTGATGATAAGAGAGGTTGTATCTCTGGACATGCTGGTCTCAATGGGTGAGGTCACCGCATGTGTGGGGGGTGGGACAAACGGGGGTATCAGAGGTACGGAGAGTGGAACTACAGGGTCCATTGCAAACCAAAACAATGATAATGAAAACTAGCCTGAACAACAGTATGCAAGGCATATTGATATTTGAGAGAGACATACAATAAGGCATAAAGTGATTGCAGGTCTTGATTGGGAGAGCTAGCTAAAACAACAGGTAAGATAACAGCAGCAATAACAGGGTGCTAGTCTAACACAGCAACAACAGGTAAAAATGGCGACGACTAGGCAGAGAGGGTCGGATTAACTACACACAGATCCTGAGTTAAAGCACAGAGCCGACAGATAAAACACAAATAAACAGAATGGAGTACCGTGAATTAATGGACAGTCAAGCATGCATCAGCTATGTAGCCAAGTGATCATAGTGTCCAGGGGGCAGCCGTAGATGGAGCAGAGGAGGCCTCCACTAAGCTAGCACGCGGCGTTTAAAGTTAGTAGCCCGGGGGGTGGTCTGCTCAGACGGAGGGGGTCTGCTCAGACGTGGTTGTGTCGACAGAGAATCCAAGCCAGATGGCGATGGCGAAAGAGAGGTTGTGAATTGTAGAATTGTGTTTGCTAACTGGTGCTAGCTTCGTGGCAGTGGCGCTAGCTCTTCAGCTAGCCGGCAGATGGGCCTAGCTCGAGGCTAGCTCAAGGCTAACTGGTGCTTGCTTCGGGACAGAGGTGTTAGCCAGTAGTAGCCACTCGGTTGCAGCTAGCTAGCTGTGATGATACGGTGTAATTGTCCAGAGCTTGCGTCAGGAATCCGGTGATGTGGTAGAGAAAAAGCAGTCCTATATGCTCTGGGTTGATATCGCGCTTGCAGCTAGCCGGCAGATGGGCCTAGCTCTAGCCGGCAGATGGGCCTAGCTCGAGGCTAGCTCAAGGCTAACTGGTGCTTGCTTCGGGACAGAGGTGTTAGCCAGTAGTAGCCACTCGGTTGCAGCTAGCTAGCTGTGATGATACGGTGTAATTGTCCAGAGCTTGCGTCAGGAATCCGGTGATGTGGTAGAGAAAAAGCAGTCCTATATGCTCTGGGTTGATATCGCGCTTGCAGCTAGCCGGCAGATGGGCCTAGCTCGAGGCTAGCTCAAGGCTAACTGGTGCTTGCTTCGGGACAGAGGTGTTAGCCAGTAGTAGCCACTCGGTTGCAGCTAGCTAGCTGTGATGATACGGTGTAATTGTCCAGAGCTTGCGTCAGGAATCCGGTGATGTGGTAGAGAAAAAGCAGTCCTATATGCTCTGGGTTGATATCGCGCTTGCAGACTGGCAGGTATTGGCCCGGTATTGAAGCTGGCTGTGTCTGAGTTGAGGGTGAAGACCGCAGCAGTGGCTAACTGACTACTAGCTAGTAGCTAGTTATCTGGCTAGCTTCTGCTTGGGGTTACGGTTCTAAAGTATAAAAAAATAGCAGGTCCGTACCACATTGGGTGAGGCGGAATGTAGGAATGTATATTCAGTTCCTAGATGGAAAGTGAAATTAAAATATATACGAAATGTATACGAAAAATACGAAGACTATTTACTATTTACTATTTACACGCGACAGGACAATACAGGACAATACAAACACACGTCCGACTGCTACGCCATCTTGGATTCGTATGAGCGCCTGGGTGGGTACCAACATTCTACAGTGCATTGTCTCGGCGTGTTAAGTTGGGAATAGGTGTGAGAAAACAGTTAAAAACATTTAGGAAAAGTTAGGGCAGGCTCAATACCTTTTGGTACAAAATCAAACGTCAATGTTTGTTGGCCTATAGTGGTTCTAGTGTTAAGACATGACTGATAGAGCTGACTGACTGAACTACAATAGATGTATTATAATAAGATCAGAAGCAAAGATCAGATAAGCAACGTTTTTAGTCTGAGCATAGAGGATTTATCTTTCATGGGGGAGATCTAGGCTATAAGCAGGTGTGAGGAGATCATGATAAAGCCTAGATTTGGCCACTGAAAGTATAAGGCCATGGCAGCTTGCACGTCATGATGTCATCCCACATCTGATCAGACCATAGGCGGAAATCCCAGGGGGGACGGGGGGGACACGACCCCCCCATCCTGGGAAAAATATGATTTGTCCCCCCCAATCTACCACTGTAAACATAACTATGTAATTTCAATAATATTAATAATACGCAATGAAAGCAGTTGTGCTGATTATAGACACTTAATAGCGCCTTTTTAAGTTTCAAAAGATTGCGACCACCCCGCCCTTTGCCTCACAATGGTTTGATCCACTGCCAGTTCTTTAGCTGGCAAGGTAATAGAGGGTTCGTATCTACTGTCTGAAAGGCACATGTACGTAACTGACGTGAGGTTAATCCAGTCAATCGCGCCATAGCAATGTTTACATTTTTATGTTGGCAGGGTTCACACACTAGCTGAATTTGCAGAGCTAGCGCGCAAACTAAAGCAAACATTAACTAACAAGCTAGCTAGTACCTATTCCATTAATGTGGCGTCGTCAAAGATGGAATCTTTGCTATCGTCAGTTTATTCCAAGATCAGCATGCAGCTGTAGTGCTTCAAAGTCCCTGTGATAAGGTTGGCGATAAACTGAAGTCCAAACTGAACAGAACTACACTCTCTTATACCATTGTCTTAAATATATTTAATGGTCTCGTTGCAAAAGCTAAATTGTCGCTAGTGAACTTTTTTACATTTATTTTATTTCACTTTTTTTTTTTTTGATTATGGCAAACACCACAGAAACGGAGTTGGTGCTCGCTAGCTTTACAAATTCAGCTATTGTTGGAAGCCAGCCAATATGAAACAAACTATATTAAAATTAGAAAAGGTTGTAGCATATGTTGTGTAAATGTGTGTGTGTGCAGCTAGACCAGCCAGCCAGCCAGGTAGAAAAATGGCAGAAAAAAGTAAAAAGACGGACATCAGAGTATTTTTCAGTACACCAAAACGCAAAGTAAGAACTCTAGTAGCCTAATATCTCAAAGACGAGTTGATAAAATGTTCATAAGAAAGAAGTGAAATGCTAATGGAATGTTTCACAATGATGTCATTAGGCAGAGCAGGCAACAGATGGCACACAGACAGCAGAGCTGGGGACAGATAGGCAGGGACAGACTGGCAGAGACAGGGAGTCTCAGGTAAGTTTGTTGAGTCTTTGTTTGGCAACATTATGAAAGGTTCTCAATTTTTTTTACTTGTAAAATAGGGACATAATTGGAAAATGCCATGGATACCCCCGCTCTCAACTTAAACTGATGACTAAACTAAGATTTGTTTATGGCAATGGTATTGCTGTTGTGATTAATTGTGTAGTTTTGGGTACCGGTAGTTAGGAGTACGGCAAACACCTTATTTCTTTTCTAGGAGACAGACTGAGTCTGTGAGGGTGGTGAAAGGGAAAGAGCCAGGGAGAGAGACTTCAGAGAACAATGTCACAGCCACGGCAGGACCAGGTGTCACCCTTGTTGCCAGCAGCACCAGTATAGGGGACAGTGGCACAGCATTGTCCAGTTACCTCAGTGATGGCACAAAACCATATCAGCCACACCCACAATTTTTGAACTGCAAACTCTTGCCAACAGAGTGTTGACGTTTCAAGAGGCTCCAAAGCACAGAATGAAATTCTGAACATCATGGCCAATACAATCATTCGAGGCATTGCAGCTGAGATTAGATCTCTTCCGATTGTACAATTTTCATTAATTGTTGATGGTACTCAAGATGTCTCTGGTGCTGAACAGGAGAGTGTCTTTTTGCATTATGTTGACCATGACCTTGTCCCTCACGAGGAGTTTATTGGGCTATACAGGGTGTCGGAGACAACAGGCGAGGGCATTGCGAAAGTGGCAACTGAAGTGTTGAGGCTCAATTTGCCCATGTCTGGCTTACGTGGGCAGAGTTACGATGGTGCCTCAAACATGGCAGGAAAATACACAGGTGCACAGGCAATTGTGAGAAGGCAGCAGCCATTAGCCCTCTATGTCCATTGTGGAGCACACTGTGTAAATCTGATTACACAGGCTGGCTGCTCAGCCTCCCCACTGATCCGGGATTCCCTTTCTTGGGTCCATCAGTTAGGTGTCCTCTATGACCAGTCAGGAAAGTTTAAGAGCATGTTTGAATCAATTGCCACGTCCAAAGAAACACATCTGCCCACCCGGAAACCCCTATGTCCAACAAGGTGGACTGTGCGGAATACTGCTATTAGAGCTGTGCTAGGACAGTATGAGCGGGTACTAAGCAGCCTAGAGGAGAGTAGTTTTTAGTACATGACAGTACACGACAGTACACTTACAAATTATTTATTTCATGTTATTTTATTTAAAATTGCATACTTTGTGCGACATACTTGTCCATAGCTGCTGTTTGAAGAGTTGAGACACTGACTGAAGGATATTTTGTTTGATTTATTTGGGTTTTTCATTGAAGTAGTTATTTTGCTTTTAGAACTGTACTTATTTTAAGCTTTTTGTTCTTGTAAAGATATTGTAGTAGACTCTGGCCAGTGGCACATTTAATGACTATATAAATGTATCAGAAAAAGTCAAATTAAAAGGTCAATTCAATACGGAGACTAACTTTGTGATGGTTCTCAATGGAGATTATTTTAGATGAGATCACACCATGTTCATTGTATTTATGAAAACTACACCCATACAGTGTACAGTACCATTGCTACCTACTGGCCTTTCTTGATATTGCTAGTTGTAAGTACGAATACCTGCATACATACTGGACTGGTAAGGAGCACTGCTATAACTATTATTAGTAGTAGTATTATAATGATTTAAACATTTGAACAAGTTGGTTAAACCCTTCAGTTAACTACTGTACCTATCAATTATTCAGTTGTAGGAATTATGGTTCCTCAATATACATTTAACATATTACAACGTAGGCTATGTGTTACAGCACTACTTTTGGTGTCCCCCTCAGGAATTGCTCTTGAGAAAATGTAATGTAATTGTCCCCTCCAAGGTTGATATCAGATTTTCGCCCCTGGATCAGACATCAACTTTGTCCAGGAAGATTCACCATGGCAGCACAGGTTAGCTGCTTTAGTGCTTGAACATTTAGGGGATAACATCTTATGGGATTTGACCTCGGGTTTTTACGAGTTCCCAGTTGTCTTGAAAGCACCATCACCATTGAAGGAGGTTGGGAAGAATGTGTGGATGCTCTGATGTAACGTTAGCTGCTACCTTATTAGCTCGGGCTATGTGTTATCTCGCTAGCTTGTCAGCTGAATCCAACAATCTGAAAATGACAGTGTGTTTAGGTATCGAATCATCTTTAACACAGGTATGGATTGGCAGGCTGTTTGCACAAGCTAGTTAGCGTTACAGTAACGTTAGCTAGCAAACAACATCTGACAACTCAGCTGACCTGGCTACTAGCTAACGTTAGCTGGATGGCTAGTTAGAAAACTACATTACCGTGCTGCAAATACGCCTTATATCAGCTATAACACATTGTTAATATTATTGGCTATTATTATTCGACAGCCAGCAAAAATGTGACACAGTACAGCTACCGTTAGCACTTCACCAAAGCTACATTCCTATGATAGTTAGCTAATTTAGGTAAGGTAACATTATTAGCTGTCTTGCTAGCCTGTCTCGCCTACCAGAAACGCTCATTCTTCACTCGCTATTCCGTGTGTAAATAGCATTTTCGAACAATTTAAACCGCAACGGTCAAGTGCAGAATACCGTCAGACAAATAATTGACTCGTTTCTTATATTTTTTTACACACATAAAAGAAGTACCTGCCACCTCCCCCAGATCCTGGCCGTAACGCCATCTTGATAACAGTGGTCTGTGACAAACAAAATCGTCGGCAGTGACGGTGTGTGACGGATCTTCCGGGTCACCGTTTTTTCTTCTCCACAAGATGTCGCTGTTGTAATTCTGTCAAACTCAAAATGTTTAGCCTTGCATCCATGGAACATGATGCCAAGGCTCTTGGCAGGTTTACAGTAAGTATGTCAATTGTGTACCTGTCTTCATTATATGGAGAAGATGCTTCTCATATCATGAAAGGTCTTGTAGAAACAATTCAAATCACGAGACAAACCTTTTCAAATAGTCCCGCATTTCTCAGTTATTTTAGATTTGAGATAAATTAATTTCACTAAGTCACTGTTGATGATTAATTGTCCTAGGTCTGTACTGTATCACTGACATTATAACCCTATCCTGGGCTGGATTGGATTAAACCTGCCTCTGCAAGGTTTGCAATATGTGTGTTTTACATAAATACTGTCAGTTCAACACATGCATCAATCATGGTGTTTTTTCAGTCGCTCAAACACTGATTTTATTTGATTACATGGGAAAGTTCTCTTCATGGGTAGGCCTACTGCAATATGAGTTCAATTGACTTGACCCCTCAGTCTTACTAATTGATAAGATTACATTTCCCTAATACAGATGTAGGATCTTCATTTGATCAACCTGTTGCAGGAGAACTTTCCTGCCATGGAGGACATTTTAAACATTTAGTGTATTTGAGGTTTAAAAAGGCTTCTGAAGTTTGTAATTTCCACTTTGACATTTCATACTTTATTTTCCCTTACGAAATGTTTTATCAACCCCTACAAAAAATGTTCATTAAATATAATCCACATAATAATGAACATTTCCTGTTGCTGCATTATTATTTTTTTGATGTAGCAAACTGGCTCAAATTAATATCCTACATCTGTATAACTGTTATCAGCATGTCAAATAAACAGATATTCTTTACAGGTTGTTGTATTTCATGGCACCTGCATTTGTCCCATGAAGGATTTGTCTAACATTTATACAGGATGAATGAGGTATTGAGGCTATTTTGTGGCCCCTCACATAAATGTTTTCAGCAAGCATCTTCATTGTTGCACCAGGTAGAGTTACAAGTTGTTGTGAAAGATTTACAGTTTAATGAGGGTAGGGTGAGACATAGGATGACAGGCCCCTCTACTATCCATCACCCGGTCTGCCTCACACCCAGCCTCTGCCCCGGATCTATTCACTTATGAACATTTTTGAACATCTTGGCATAGTTCTGTTATAATCTCCACCCGGCACAGCCAGAAGAGGACTGGCCACCCCTCATAGCCTGGTTCCTCTCTAGGTTTCTTCCTAGGTTTTGGCCTTTCTAGGGAGTTTTTCCTAGCCACCGTGCTTCTACACCTGCATTACTAGCTGTTTGGGGTTTTAGGCTGGGTTTCTGTACAGCACTTCGAGATATTAGCTGATGTACGAAGGGCTATATAAAATAAAATTGATTGATTGATTGATTGATTCAATAGACACGTTCACAGTCATATCCACAACAGAAAGAGCAAAGCCACCAGCTAGTATTGACTGCATTTATATCATTTTTACTCTGAATGCATCTGATACTTTCAGTAGTTCACAGTTCAGGGTAGATCCTGATTGTGTAGAATAATACCCAAATATGCAAAGAAAGATATTGCATATTTATACCTTTGTGTGTACCAGTGTGCATCCACATTGGTATACTGTACTTTCTGACAGAAACTACCATTGCCAGGATACAAATTTCTACAGGTAAATGACTGCACTACAAATATAAACAAATGACTTATCCCCTCAGTCCACATTGAATCCATATTAGTACACTGACACATGGCTAATGACACAAATTTAACTGATACTTGGTGCAATACATTCTTTGAAATAAAATACTAACTACTCTTTACTAAACTCTCATTACAGATACACTTATTAGCAGTTGTCCTATCCTGTGATTTGTTTTATTGTGAAGTGCTGATTTATACAATATCTTTTGAAGTAATTTAACTTTGTTTGCTACTTTTTGCTCCTTGTGAATCTCCTCAGCAGCTCCTCATCAGTCTCCTCAGTCCCTCCTACACAGCTCTTTGAATCCATTCACAGGCCTTGAAGAGAGCATGGGTCTCCTACCCTGCTGGGAGCACAGAGTTTAGCTGGAGGCCAGCAGAGTCAGGCAGGTCCCCCTACTGTGGAGCTGCCTAGGCAGGCTGTGGGCAGGCAGACCCAAAGAAGTAGCCCTGTGAGAGAGGTGGAAATTAACCAAGGCCCACTCTGGGCATCCCACCATTCTCCATAAATCATTAACCTCTTCAGCACCAGGCCAGTGACAGCATCAGCATGACAACTGCAATCTGTCAGGATCCTTCTGTACTGTATATGATCTGTCTCTGACAGGAGAAGACAAGATGAGACACATCTCATTTACTATCCATTTAGGAACAATGGGCCAAAAATAGCCCTCATTCTTATTCTGCCTTATTCCTCTGATGGCCTGCTAGTAAGATTGATTCCCTCAGGCTGTGAAAGGACTCCCTATTCGACTCATGTATCCTTTAACAATGTAATGTATCACATCTGATGGTTTATGGCCTACTGGATAAGATAATTTGTTGATATTTGTAGGGCAGTAATTTACTTGGAGCAATTTGTATCCTGGGAATGGTTGTTTCTGTCAGAAAGTTTAGTATAAGCTACTGTGACAATAACTCTCAGAAGTATAGCACTTACGTAGCTCTATTGACTGTTTGTTTCTCCACTTCAGTTGTGTTGTCTCCTGTGTTTATGATACACAACTGTCAGGCTCTCAACTAAACTATGGCTTGTAATAGATAGACCATCTTCCAGGAGGATTTGTCCCACTTTTTCCATGTTAATTGATCCCTTTGTGTTGACCTGGACAACTACTTTTTCATTCAGTATGGCATAAGGGGTTATATACTTGCGCGCTGAAGGCAATAAAGTAATTCCACAACAATGACTGAGCAGGTTACATCTACTTACAGTACTAGACATTTTTACTTGACATAGGAATTTCTGTCAGGTTAATTGCTAAGAAAAATTACTGCATATTAATTATATGCCGAGGAAAAAAGGGGATAAAATGGTTTAAAAATAGCACAAAAGCAAAAGAGTTTTCATATGTAATCTGAACCTACAACAACAAAGAATTGCATTGAAATGCGTCTGTAAGAAAGAACCAAAGGCCTCCTATACTGTCTATACTTGTCAAACTGCATCACTGTAGGTGGTAGTGAGGGCGATGTACGGTGAAGGGCTGTGATTGTTCTAATTCAGGCCTGTCTGAGAACAGAAGCACAACAGAGGAGCTCTCTCTCTCAGTCAGATCAAGGGCCTTGATGGAAGACGCCTCCATCAAAGCTGCTGTATACATGTGTATGTATTTCTCCATGGAGGGCCGGCCGGTGGGCCTGAACTCCGTTCGCTGTGGCCAATTAGCCCTGGTGGAGAGTGGCCTCCTGACCCATGACCCCTGCTGGGCAGTCTTATCCATTAACCTCTTGGGCCCCAGCTGGAGTTGATGTAGTACCCATTCTTTTGGGACTGCTAAACACACGGCCACATTCGCCCTGCCGCTTCCACTTTCCGTCCTTTTGTCCAATCCCTCTGTTCGCCACGTGTCCATCTCGCTCCTTGCGTTGACCTCTGGGTCCCCACTGGAAATTAAGATTCACTCCTCTCTCTTGGCAATACACCAGTGAACAAATGTAAACTCTCCGGGTGGTGAAACCTATCCTTACATGTTCTACTCTCTTATTACAATTTAGCCATGTTGTAATTGGTATCTGCATGGCTTTTCTCTTTCCGGCTTAACTTTCTCCTCTACCTCCCTTTATCACCAACTCTACATCTTCCTTTTTCTGTCTTCTTTCTTTTTCACATTGTAGTCAATGACATGAATGATGACAACACCATGTCGGTGATTAACTTGAGCTCTCTCGCTAGAGATTCCATAACAGAGACCGAGTGGATGACAAATGGGGACAGAAGTCGGGGAAGAGACTGTAGGTCAATTTGTTTAACAATGGTTGATGGATCAACATCACACCAAATACTATTGAAATAAAAACAATGACGTAAGACTAAAATAAATGCACAAGTAGAATCACTAGATTCTATGTTCAGATATTACAAGCTGCCTAGCATTTAGATTGCCCACCAATTTTAGTTAGGATATAATATTTAAAGATAGACAGTCAAATATTTCCTCTCACAGAGCCAAAATGCAAACATTGCCAAAATGATGCAATAAAACACACAATGACAATGTACAACATTACATATTCAGTCCAATGCTATTGTCAATATGTGCTCACATGAGCAAAGCATAATCTGTGATTTCAATTGTAAATCAGATGAGCCCCAGAAAAATGTAACTATTTATTGAATTATAATTTTATTGAAATAGTTGTGTTAGCCAATAGGCTATTGGGTGACTTTAGTGCTGTATAATATAGCATTGTAAACTGCCTTTTCCAAAAGGATGCAAATGAGTATAGTTCTCTTTCTTCTATAACCTGTGTTTCTTTCAGTGAAAAGTAGTAAAAGAGCAGTAGTCAGATCTTTAGTGGCTCCCTGGGCCTAAAATCAAAGGGCTCATTGATAACCAAACAAAGCAACATCATTGGATTACAAGGGTTTCCCCAGCATGACTCTTGCTCTTAGAACTATGGAGGACAGTCTCTTTCAGGGTCTTTCAGTTCTCTTTAAACTCAGGATAGAATAGCTCAGACAGAGTATTACTAGAGTAATTTTCCGTCACATTACATGAACTCTTACAAGAAATATCCAATTACCCTCCTGTATATTGCTGTCCCTCATTGTGTATTCAGGTTTTCTTGGACAGGACACAATAAATTACATTGTAACACTTCGTAAAATAACATGCTCACTGACTCACAGATTAATTTATCAAAGTTGTCCCCTTCCAGAGAACAAAAAAACATGGGGGCTAATCTTGAACGTTGCTTTTTGTATGGCTGAGATGAGATCCTGTCATAAACAAATAATATGCAAAGCACTCACTGGTGTCAGTGGGGGAGAGCCGACCTTGAGAGTTGGACACTATAAACTGGATGAATGCTATACTAAAACCATACCATATTACTCCACAGAGGATGCAGTTTAAGTTCAGACTTGAGACACTATATGTTTGCTGTAGTTTTGAGAGAATGGTGTAGTGTTGTACAGGTGAATTAGTTTTGAGAGAATGGTGTAGTGTTGTACAGGTGAATTAGTTTTGAGAGAATGGTGTAGTGTTGTACAGGTGAATTAGTTTTGAGAGAATGGTGTAGTGTTGTACAGGTGAATTAGTTTTGAGAGAATGGTGTAGTGTTGTACAGGTGAATTAGTTTTGAGAGAATGGTGTAGTGTTGTACAGGTGAATTAGTTTTGAGAGAATGGTGTAGTGTTGTACAGGTGAATTCGTTTTGAGAGAATGGTGTAGTGTTGTACAGGTGAATTAGTTTTGAGAGAATGGTGTAGTGTTGTACAGGTGAATTAGTTTTGAGAGAATGGTGTAGTGTTGTACAGGTGAATTAGTTTTGAGAGAATGGTGTAGTGTTGTACAGGTGAATTAGTTTTGAGAGAATGGTGTAGTGTTGTACAGGTGAATTAGTTTTGAGAGAATGGTGTAGTGTTGTACAGGTGAATTAGTTTTGAGAGAATGGTGTAGTGTTGTACAGGTGAATTAGTTTTGAGAGAATGATGTAGTGTTGTACAGGTGAATTAGTTTTGAGAGAATGGTGTAGTGTTGTACAGGTGAATTAGTTTTGAGAGAATGGTGTAGTGTTGTACAGGTGAATTAGTTTTGAGAGAATGGTGTAGTGTTGTACAGGTGAATTAGTTTTGAGAGAATGATGTAGTGTTGTACAGGTGAATTAGTTTTGAGAGAATGGTGTAGTGTTGTACAGGTGAATTAGTTTTGAGAGAATGATGTAGTGTTGTACAGGTGAATTAGTTTTGAGAGAATGGTGTAGTGTTGTACAGGTGAATTAGTTTTGAGAGAATGATGTAGTGTTGTACAGGTGAATTAGTTTTGAGAGAATGGTGTAGTGTTGTACAGGTGAATTAGTTTTGTCTAACTCTGACTCCCACTATAACTGTTTTCAAAACAGTTTCTACATATGAATATTTCCATCCTCCCCATGTGTCATCCTCCCCATTTTCAACTTTTGTAATAAAGTTTGCATGAAGGAAAGACCCTTGTGTATTCAAGCAAAGAAACGATAAACTAACCTGTTAATGATTCACTCATTTGAAGTGCAATACATTTCCAAATAATTTCTTTCTCAACCATAGCAAGTAAAATGTATTATTACTTTGATAAGGAAATAGTGTATACCAATTGGTTTTATATTTGTAAGTATAATCAAGTAACGATCAAGTTATCAGGGGCCTTGTTTTTTTTTTTAATGGCTCAATTACAAGCAAATCTGTACTGCACATATGAACGTTTTTGGAATGAGGCCCCCTGGAATGTCAGGATATTACAGTATGTGCAAGTCAAACGTTTTCACATTCAAATACACACACAAATTGCTCAACAGCAGTCAGGTCCTCATTCATTCGCCCATCATAAAACAGCTGAACTCTTACCTGGAGACCTGAAGGCAATAAAGGATCTATAAATAATCATACATTTTCTTCAAAATATCCACATACAGTAGAAGTCGGAACTTTACACACACACACTTAGGTTGGAGTCATTAAAACTTGTTTTTCAACCACCACAAATTTCTTGTTAACAAACTATAGTTTTGGCAAGTCGGTTAGGACATCTACTTTGTGCATGACACAAGTCATTTTTCCAACAATTGTTTACAGACAGATTATTTCACTTATAATTCATTGTATCACAATTTCAGGGATTAGAAGTTTACATACACTTAGTTGACTGTGCGAAACGTGCAAATCAATCCCAGAGCAACAGCAAAGGACCTTGTGAAGATGCTGGAGGAAATAGGTACAAAAGTATCTATATCCACAGTAAAACGAGTCCTATATCGACATAACCTGAGAGGCCGCTCAGCAAGGAAAAAGCCACTGCTCCAAAACTGCCATAAAAAAACAGACTACGGTTTGCAACTGCACATGGGGACAAAGATCGTGCTTTTTGGAGAAATGTCCTCTGGTCTGATGAAACAAAAATAGAACTGTTTGGCCATAATCACCATCGTTATGTTTGGAGGAAAAAGGGGGAGGCTTGCAAGCCGAAGAACACCATCCTAACCGTGAAGCACGGGGGTGGCAGCATCATGTTGTGGGGGTGCTTTGCTGCAGGAGGGACTGGTGCACTTCACAAAATAGATGGCATCATGAGAGGAAAATTATGTGGATATATTGAAGCAACATCTCAAGACATCAGTCAGGAAGTTAAAGCTTGGTCGCAAATGGGTCTTCCAAATGGACAATGACCCCAAGAATACTCCCAAAGTTGTGGCAAAATGGCTTAAGGACAACAAAGTCAAGGTATTGGAGTGGCCATCACAAAGCCCTGACCTCAATCGTATAGAACATTTGTGAGCAGCACTGAAAGTGTGTGCGAGCAAGGAGGCCTACAAACCTGACTCAGTTACACCAGCTCTGTCAGGAGGAATGGGCCAAAACTCACCCAAGTTATTGTGGGAAGCTTGTGGAAGGCTACCCAAAACGTTTGACCCAAGTTAAACAATTTAAAGGCATTGCTACCAAATACTAATTGAGTGTATGTGTAACGGCTAGCTAGTTAGCGGTGGTGCACGCTAGTAGCCTTTTAATCGGTTACGTCACTTGCTCTGAAACCTTGAAGTAGTGGTTCCCCTTGCTCTGCAAGGGCCGCGGCTTTTGTGGAGCGATGGGTAACGACGCTTCGTGGGTGTCAGTTGTTGATGTATGCAGAGGGTCCCTGGTTCGCGCGAGGGGACGGACGTAAAGTTATACTGTTACATATGTAAACTTCTGACCCACTGGGAATGTGAAAGAAAAAAAAGCTGAAATAAATCATTCTCTCTACTATTATTCTGACATTTCACATTCTTAAAATAAAGTGGTGATCCTAACTGAACTAAGACAGGGAATTTTTACTAGGATTCCGACTTCAACTGTATATACCCATCACCCCTCCACTGTCCTCTTCTGTAGACAGCATAGGTCATCAATTGATATGAGACTAAATGTATACTTATGACTTAGCAGCAGAGGAAGGTCAGAGGCAGAGCTATAGAGATATACTGTATAGTTCTGGACAGAGACACCCAAGAGGGCCCTGGGCAGCCTCTCACATAGCCTCTCACATGGCCTCTCACATGGCCTCTCACATGGCCTCTCACATGGCCTCTCACATAGCCTCTCACATGGCCTCTCACATGGCCTCTCACATGGCCTCTCACATGGCCTCTCACATAGCCTCTCACATGGCCTCTCACATGGCCTCTCACATAGCCTCTCACATGGCCTCTCACATAGCCTCTCACATGGCCTCTCACATGGCCTCTCACATGGCCCCTCACATGGCCTCTCACATGGCCTCTCACATACAATAGCCTCTCACATGGCCTCTCACATAGCCTCTCACATGGCCTCTCACATAGCCTCTCACATGGCCTCTCACATGGCCTCTCACATGGCCTCTCACATGGCCTCTCACATAGCCTCTCACATGGCCTCTCACATAGCCTCTCACATGGCCTCTCACATGGCCTCTTACATGGCCTCTCACATAGCCTCTCACATGGCCTCTCACATGGCCTCTCACATGGCCTCTCACATGGCCTCTCACATACAGTAGCCTCTCACATGGCCTCTCACATGGCCTCTCACATGGCCTCTCACATGGCCTCTCACATGGCCTCTCACATAGCCTCTCACATGGCCTCTCACATAGCCTCTCACATGGCCTCTCACATGGCCTCTCACATGGCCTCTCACATGGCCTCTCACATGGCCTCTCACATGGCCTCTCACATAGCCTCTCACATGACCTCTCACATGGCCTCTCACATAGCCTCTCACATGGCCTCTCACATAGCTTCTCACACGGCCTCTCACATAGCCTCTCACATGGCCTCTCACATAGCCTCTCACATGGCCTCTCACATTCATGTTGTTAGCGGTGGCTTCCCCTCTGTGTGCCCTCTAAAGACCTAGCCCACCCATAATAACAATGTGAGACTCCCAATATGGTGCTTACCGAGACACCAGACTGGGCCTTTCAAGTTGTTCTTTCTGAGGGATATTTCAGTTGTTATTCCAGACAAGTAGGAGAGGTCTTCCACTGACTCCCTGTACTGTTGGTCTGTCTGTCGCACAGGGAAGGAATGAAAATAATTCTCTGCAGTGACAATATTATGGTTTAATATGGGGACGTTTTCATGTCTTTGCTCAGATCATAAGAAATGTACTGATGATGCTTAGAGCACACCATGGTAGGTGCACTTTAGATTTACAAACTTCAAAGGCGCTGTCGTCTTATCACATCTAAATACTACAGATCTTTGTAGAGGGCGCTGTCGTCTTATCACATCTAAATACTACAGATCTTTGTAGATGGTGCTGTCATCTTATCACATCTAAATACTACAGATCTTTGTAGAGGGCGCTGTCGTCTTATCACATCTAAATACTACAGATCTTTGTAGAGGACGCTGTCATCTTATCACATCTAAATACTACAGATCTTTGTAGAGGGCGCTGTCGTCTTATCACATCTAAATACAACAGATCTTTGTAGAGGGCGCTGTTGTCTTATCACATCTAAATACTACAGATCTTTGTAGAGGGCGCTGTCGTCTTATCACATCTAAATATTACAGATCTTTATAGAGGGTGCTGTCGCCTTATCACATCTAAATATTACAGATCTTTGTAGAGGGCGCTGTCGTCTTATCACATCTAAATACTACAGATCTTTATAGAGGGTGCTGTCGTCTTATCACATCTAAATACTACAGATCTTTGTAGAGGACGCTGTCGTCTTATCACATAGAAATACAACAGATCTTTGTAGATGGCGCTGTTGTCTTATCACATCTAAATACTACAGATCTTTATAGAGGGTGCTGTCGTCTTATCACATCTAAATATTACAGATCTTTGTAGAGGACGCTGTCGTCTTATCACATAGAAATACAACAGATCTTTGTAGATGGCGCTGTTGTCTTATCACATCTAAATACTACAGATCTTTGTAGAGGGTGCTGTCGTCTTATCACATCTAAATACTACAGATCTTTATAGAGGGCGCTGTCGTCTTATCACATCTAAATACTACAGATCTTTGTAGAGGGTGCTGTCGTCTTATCACATCTAAATACTACAGATCTTTATAGAGGGCGCTGTCGTCTTATCACATCTAAATATTACAGATCTTTGTAGAGGGTGCTGTCGTCTTATCACATCTAAATAATACAGATCTTTGTAGAGGGTGCTGTCGTCTTATCACATCTAAATACTACAGATCTTTGTAGAGGGCGCTGTCGTCTTATCACATCTAAATACTACAGATCTTTGTAGAGGGCGCTGTCGTCTTATCACATCTAAATACTACAGATCTTTGTAGAGGACGCTGTCATCTTATCACATCTAAATACTACAGATCTTTGTAGAGGGCGCTGTCGTCTTATCACATCTAAATACAACAGATCTTTGTAGAGGGCGCTGTTGTCTTATCACATCTAAATACTACAGATCTTTGTAGAGGGCGCTGTCGTCTTATCACATCTAAATATTACAGATCTTTATAGAGGGCGCTGTCGTCTTATCACATCTAAATACTACAGATCTTTGTAGATGGTGCTGTCATCTTATCACATCTAAATACTACAGATCTTTGTAGAGGGCGCTGTCGTCTTATCACATCTAAATACTACAGATCTTTGTAGAGGGCGCTGTCGTCTTATCACATCTAAATACTACAGATCTTTGTAGATGGTGCTGTCATCTTATCACATCTAAATACTACAGATCTTTGTAGAGGGCGCTGTCGTCTTATCACATCTAAATACTACAGATCTTTGTAGAGGACGCTGTCATCTTATCACATCTAAATACTACAGATCTTTGTAGAGGGCGCTGTCGTCTTATCACATCTAAATACAACAGATCTTTGTAGAGGGCGCTGTTGTCTTATCACATCTAAATACTACAGATCTTTGTAGAGGGCGCTGTCGTCTTATCACATCTAAATATTACAGATCTTTATAGAGGGTGCTGTCGTCTTATCACATCTAAATATTACAGATCTTTGTAGAGGGCGCTGTCGTCTTATCACATCTAAATACTACAGATCTTTATAGAGGGTGCTGTCGTCTTATCACATCTAAATACTACAGATCTTTGTAGAGGACGCTGTCGTCTTATCACATAGAAATACAACAGATCTTTGTAGATGGCGCTGTTGTCTTATCACATCTAAATACTACAGATCTTTATAGAGGGTGCTGTCGTCTTATCACATCTAAATATTACAGATCTTTGTAGAGGACGCTGTCGTCTTATCACATAGAAATACAACAGATCTTTGTAGATGGCGCTGTTGTCTTATCACATCTAAATACTACAGATCTTTGTAGAGGGTGCTGTCGTCTTATCACATCTAAATACTACAGATCTTTATAGAGGGCGCTGTCGTCTTATCACATCTAAATACTACAGATCTTTGTAGAGGGTGCTGTCGTCTTATCACATCTAAATACTACAGATCTTTATAGAGGGCGCTGTCGTCTTATCACATCTAAATATTACAGATCTTTGTAGAGGGTGCTGTCGTCTTATCACATCTAAATAATACAGATCTTTGTAGAGGGTGCTGTCGTCTTATCACATCTAAATACTACAGATCTTTGTAGAGGGTGCTGTCGTCTTATCACATCTAAATACTACAGATCTTTGTAGAGGGTGCTGTCGTCTTATCACATCTAAATACTACAGATCTTTGTAGAGGGTGCTGTCGTCTTATCACATCTAAATACTACAGATCTTTATAGAGGGCGCTGTCGTCTTATCACATCTAAATACTACAGATCTTTGTAGAGGGTGCTGTCGTCTTATCACATCTAAATACTACAGATCTTTATAGAGGGCGCTGTCGTCTTATCACATCTAAATATTACAGATCTTTGTAGAGGGTGCTGTCGTCTTATCACATCTAAATACTACAGATCTTTGTAGAGGGTGCTGTCGTCTTATCACATCTAAATACTACAGATCTTTGTAGAGGGTGCTGTCGTCTTATCACATCTAAATACTACAGATCTTTGTAGAGGGTGCTGTCGTCTTATCACATCTAAATACTACAGATCTTTGTAGAGGGTGCTGTCGTCTTATCACATCTAAATACTACAGATCTTTATAGAGGGCGCTGTCGTCTTATCACATCTAAATACTACAGATCTTTGTAGAGGGTGCTGTCGTCTTATCACATCTAAATACTACAGATCTTTATAGAGGGCGCTGTCGTCTTATCACATCTAAATATTACAGATCTTTGTAGAGGGTGCTGTCGTCTTATCACATCTAAATACTACAGATCTTTGTAGAGGGTGCTGTCGTCTTATCACATCTAAATACTACAGATCTTTGTAGAGGGCGCTGTCGTCTTATCACATCTAAATACTACAGATCTTTGTAGAGGGCGCTGTCGTCTTATCACATCTAAATACTATAGATCTTTGTAGAGGGCGCTGTCGTCTTATCACATCTAAATACTACAGATCTTTGTAGAGGACGCTGTCGTCTTATCACATCTAAATACTACAGATCTTTATAGAGGGCGCTGTCGTCTTATCACATCGAAATACAACAGATCTTTGTAGAGGGTGCTGTCGTCTTATCACATCTAAATACTATAGATCTTTGTAGAGGGCGCTGTCGTCTTATCACATCTAAATACTACAGATCTTTGTAGAGGACGCTGTCGTCTTATCACATCTAAATACTACAGATCTTTGTAGAGGGTGCTGTCGTCTTATCACATCTAAATACTACAGATCTTTATAGAGGGTGCTGTCGTCTTATCACATCTAAATACTACAGATCTTTGTAGAGGACGCTGTCATCTTATCACATAGAAATACAACAGATCTTTGTAGATGGCGCTGTTGTCTTATCACATCTAAATACTACAGATCTTTATAGAGGGTGCTGTCGTCTTATCACATCTAAATATTACAGATCTTTGTAGAGGACGCTGTCGTCTTATCACATAGAAATACAACAGATCTTTGTAGATGGCGCTGTTGTCTTATCACATCTAAATACTACAGATCTTTGTAGAGGGTGCTGTCGTCTTATCACATCTAAATACTACAGATCTTTATAGAGGGCGCTGTCGTCTTATCACATCTAAATACTACAGATCTTTGTAGAGGGTGCTGTCGTCTTATCACATCTAAATACTACAGATCTTTATAGAGGGCGCTGTCGTCTTATCACATCTAAATATTACAGATCTTTGTAGAGGGTGCTGTCGTCTTATCACATCTAAATAATACAGATCTTTGTAGAGGGTGCTGTCGTCTTATCACATCTAAATACTACAGATCTTTGTAGAGGGCGCTGTCGTCTTATCACATCTAAATACTACAGATCTTTGTAGAGGGTGCTGTCGTCTTATCACATCTAAATACTACAGATCTTTGTAGAGGGTGCTGTCGTCTTATCACATCTAAATACTACAGATCTTTGTAGAGGGCGCTGTCGTCTTATCACATCTAAATACTACAGATCTTTATAGAGGGCGCTGTCGTCTTATCACATCTAAATACTACAGATCTTTGTAGAGGGTGCTGTCGTCTTATCACATCTAAATACTACAGATCTTTATAGAGGGCGCTGTCGTCTTATCACATCTAAATATTACAGATCTTTGTAGAGGGTGCTGTCGTCTTATCACATCTAAATACTACAGATCTTTGTAGAGGGTGCTGTCGTCTTATCACATCTAAATACTACAGATCTTTGTAGAGGGCGCTGTCGTCTTATCACATCTAAATACTACAGATCTTTGTAGAGGGCGCTGTCGTCTTATCACATCTAAATACTATAGATCTTTGTAGAGGGCGCTGTCGTCTTATCACATCTAAATACTACAGATCTTTGTAGAGGACGCTGTCGTCTTATCACATCTAAATACTACAGATCTTTATAGAGGGCGCTGTCGTCTTATCACATCGAAATACAACAGATCTTTGTAGAGGGTGCTGTCGTCTTATCACATCTAAATACTATAGATCTTTGTAGAGGGCGCTGTCGTCTTATCACATCTAAATACTACAGATCTTTGTAGAGGACGCTGTCGTCTTATCACATCTAAATACTACAGATCTTTGTAGAGGGTGCTGTCGTCTTATCACATCTAAATACTACAGATCTTTATAGAGGGTGCTGTCGTCTTATCACATCTAAATACTACAGATCTTTGTAGAGGACGCTGTCATCTTATCACATAGAAATACAACAGATCTTTGTAGATGGCGCTGTTGTCTTATCACATCTAAATACTACAGATCTTTATAGAGGGTGCTGTCGTCTTATCACATCTAAATATTACAGATCTTTGTAGAGGACGCTGTCGTCTTATCACATAGAAATACAACAGATCTTTGTAGATGGCGCTGTTGTCTTATCACATCTAAATACTACAGATCTTTGTAGAGGGTGCTGTCGTCTTATCACATCTAAATACTACAGATCTTTATAGAGGGCGCTGTCGTCTTATCACATCTAAATATTACAGATCTTTGTAGAGGGTGCTGTCGTCTTATCACATCTAAATACTACAGATCTTTGTAGAGGGTGCTGTCATCTTATCACATCTAAATACTACAGATCTTTGTAGAGGGCGCTGTCGTCTTATCACATCTAAATACTATAGATCTTTGTAGAGGGCGCTGTCGTCTTATCACATCTAAATACTATAGATCTTTGTAGAGGACGCTGTCGTCTTATCACATCTAAATACTACAGATCTTTATAGAGGGCGCTGTCGTCTTATCACATCGAAATACAACAGATCTTTGTAGAGGGTGCTGTCGTCTTATCACATCTAAATACTATAGATCTTTGTAGAGGGCGCTGTCGTCTTATCACATCTAAATATTACAGATCTTTATAGAGGGCGCTGTCGTCTTATCACATCTAAATACTACAGATCTTTGTAGAGGGCGCTGTCGTCTTATCACATCTAAATACTACAGATCTTTATAGAGGGCGCTGTCGTCTTATCACATCTAAATACTACAGATCTTTGTAGAGGGCCATAAACATAGAAATGAACCAACAGGGCTCACTGCTTCAAGGGTTATGTGCATTGTGTTACACATTGCTCCAACTGGCAAGGGACACACACACACACACACACACACACACACACACACACACACACACACACACACACACACACACACACACACACACACACACACACACACACACACACACACACACACACACACACACACACACAGGGACAATGTAACAATGTGTACTCCGGGGAATTCAGTGTGTCGATCAGATATCTTGAATAAACATGATTTGCAAAGGCATGAGGTGTGTGGGGTCATCTGGTCGATAGGAATACATTCCTTTCACACTTCTCATAAGGAAACGGTCAGGTGAAAAGGTAACACTAGGGAAGGCTAATGTTGTCAAATGCCATGAAAGTTTTGGCTAAGGTTAGGGTGATAACCATTTCCCTCAAGGTCCCTCATGAGTCATGACTAAGTATACATTTAGCAAGGGAGGAAGAATCAATGTATTGCAAAATCTGTCAACCACTCTTCCCACTGGGCAAAACCTGGTCGAATCAACGTTGTTTCCACATCATTTTAACAAAAAAATGAAATGTGATGACATTGAATCATTGTGGAAAACTGATTGGATTAGAAAAAAGTAATCAATTTAAGGGAATTTAGTATTTTTTTCACACAACTTTTAACCTAAATCCAATGACATCGGTGAAATTGTTTGTTGATTTCACGTTGAATTCAGGTTAGTTGACAACTCAACCAAATGTAAATCAAAACTAGATGTTGAACTGATGTCTGTGTCCAGTGGGTTATTATGTCATCAAAAAATATAACCTTTCTGTAAATACACACGAAAACAGAAAACACTGACCAACACTGAATCATTCATTTTGAAAAAAAGCTTTACTTGAATATCGACATTTTCTCAGAAAGTATAAATAGTGATTTTAAAAGATTGATTTCCATTTCATACAAAAATAATACATCAAAGAGAAAATCACTTTGTCTGTCATCTACAGTTGAAAGCGGCCCTGCATGCCCTCTGGTTAGATGGCAGTGGGTATGTTTAGAACAGATTGAAACAAGGTAGTACACAATAATAACAAGGTAGTGACCTATTGAAAGGGAGTCTGTATGTGCCTACACCAGAATATGGAGGTGGAGAGGGAATGACTTCCATTTAGAAAATATTATATAAAAATAATTATTCAGAAAACAAACAGACAGTCAAATGCAGGCTACACAAATACTCATGATAAAAACCTGATTGTTTGTAACCTGTGGTTCTTTTTCTGGACCCCCCTGGTGGATTGGTTTGCAAAAGAAACTAATATTGTTTGTGTGGCTGGCTGTCCAACTCTCCATAACATTCCTTAACCTCTGTGGAATCCAGCCTGATTACAACGGTTGCTGTCACAACAAGAGATGCTTTCATCTTCCACCCCTTCACAAATTACAAGACCCATATCACTGTTTTGCTTGCAAATACTTGTAAATATTGTCATTATCACAGGGGGGAGTCCCTGTTATGATTTATGACGGAGAATATATGTTTTTAAAACGCTCCAATTCCATATGTGTCTTTAAATGAGGAAACGTTGGGAATGAGGAAGTGGAAGGAGAGGGGATGGAGCCTGGGAAGGCTAAAGTCCCATTCCTGAAGTTCACCTGAACCCTATGAGCAAACATCAGTCAGAGAGAGGTCTCCCAGGAAGGCAGGCAGGCAGGCAAGGGATTGGGACTATGTGTGCATCCTAAATGGCACCCTATTCCTATTTTGTGCAAAACTTTTTTACTGTATATACAGGGTCTACTGTACATGTATATAAAAACGAAATAAAACTTTGGTGTAAGGTTTTGTGTCGTGTTGCGGGCAGCTCTGACAACAGAAACAACATGAGGGTCACTAAGTTCATAGAGTAAGGATGCGTCTCATAAATTCCTCTGTCTAAGTGTGGAGTACTCTACACGTTTCAGTCTTCTGAGGCTTCATATGCACTTCATATGCACATTGCATAGTCCTTAAAATTTCTAAAGATTGTCATATCTTTCAATCGCAGTTTAAAAATGGAACCAAATAAAAAATACCAATATATTGTCTATTATATTTCCCCCGTGTTGGGAAATAACAAATGTTGAAATCCTTTAGACAAATAAACAAAGTTCTAATTATTGGCACTATTGACTGTTCAGTACAGAAAATCACATTATGAAAAACCAACATGGAAGACTCCTTCAAACAGAACAGGTATGTATATGATATATCTATCTACAAAAACCTATACAGTTGCTCAGGACAAGGTTAATATGATTGTCATCCAGTAGTTCTGATAGTTGTCCATGGACGTTGATAATATACAGTATAGTGGGGATCAGATTATTCAGATCTGCCATTATGAGTGGGCACTTGGCTAGATGGAATCACTCAGTCCCCCATACACTCCTTCCCCACCACAGCCCAACATAGCTGTGCCGACTGAGGCTGATTGTGTCCTCTCAACTCAGCATCCATATGTCTTCATCTTTCCACATCAGATCACAGTATCATGTTAGTTCTTCATGGACATCCACTCCACCAGTCTTATTCTTACATACCACAGTGTGTCAGGCATAATGTGAAGATCCATTTGTTTTGTTAGAGAAATGAATACTGTTTTCACAAAATTGGTTGCAGTGAAAAATCATACATCCTTGTTGATCCTCTGTATGTCAGAGGAAATTCAGTTTCTCCTCCCTTCATTTAGGTGTCTATTAATGCAAACCTGCAGTGTTCGTTTCTCTCCCCATCTCTCACTCCTCCCGCCCTCCACCGCCGCCACTCTGGATTTATTGACTGACTCATTGTCCAGTGCGCTGTTGACAGTTATTAGGAGTTGTCACAGTTACCACAGTGAGAGGATGGAAAAATGTGCTCCTGTTGCTAGGCACCAAGGAAGTCAGGTGCGTACTCTCACCAGGCTTGAAGAGGACACTGCAAAAAGAGAGAGCGAGAGAAAGGGGAAACAAACGTCAGAGTGAGTACATCACACAAATAAAGAAAGAAAATCTATTCAAAAACACAAGAACCATTTTCTGGTGAGGATGTTTATAATATGTGGTGTCATGATAATAGGTCCCATTTCTAAAGTCCCCTGGGTATCAGATTCAGATTGGATGTAAACGGCCTACCTACGCCACACCTGACCAAATACATTCCACATTCTTCTTCCGCTTCACTCTGAAAAGCCTTGTTTACATTCAAATGGCCTTTTGGAGATTGTTTGTGTAATTTATTTTTTCCTTTCTCTCAAGGGGTGGAGGCAGTTGACCAGCAAACAGCCCTACCTGATAAAGGTGGACAGCTGCTCAGACCACAGTCTTTAGACACTGTGCTCTAAGTGGAGGTGAGTTTAACATGGGGTGGGAGGAGAGGGGGGTCCTCAGCAAATACGAGAGTTATAAAGCCTCAGCATGTTGGTCATGTCATGAGAAGAGCCTACTGGTCTCTCTGCACCACCCAGTCCAAATAAAGGCCTGATAAGAGGAGAGGCAGCCTGGAAGAGCCTGCTAGCTAATAGCTGTCTAAACACTGTCTGGTTTAAATGCTGGTCCACCTATAAAGCTACACGTATACCATGATACCATCAAAGCATAGCTCAAAACTAGAAACCAATATGTTGAGGTTAATTTGCATTGCTCTGAAAAAACATTACTGATTACTGTCTTAGGTCTCGTTACTCAACACATTACACAGGGTCAATGTAGAACAATGGGTCCTACATATATCAAACCAAAGGCAGCCAGTCAGTATCTAGTTAAACCACTCTATCAAGGGGACAGGTAGGTTTCAAGCCAATCGGAGCATCTGCCACATCTCAGCCCATCAACCCAATGAGCAGTGACAGTGCTGTGGCCGAACGACGTAGAGTGCTCTGTCTCAGGCAGCGTGGGAAATTGAGCATGTGAAAGCAAAGCACCGAGGAAGGCATTTCAGGCTAGAGCGATCACTGAGACCAGGGAGAAGTAGGAAAGAGGAAGAGCTGTAATTACAAAAAAAGACCCCCCCCATAATAGACCCCCCCCTTCCACAATAGCAGGGAAGTAAGTAGCAGGACACAAGCCTCCTGAACTTTGATTACCAGTGGGGTTCATTTCCTGATCAGGGGACTAGGTCTGGCCAGGGATCGACCAGCCTTCTCTCTCCTCAATGGAGAGGAAAGTGAAAGGAGGCATCGTTAATCAATTTAAGTTCAGGATGAGGGCACAGGTGATTGATTGGTTCAGCCTTTCAAAGGAAATAGGAATTCTGAGGAGTATCCACACACCCGACTCCTTGGTCCAATGATTGAGATTTGTGGTCCACATGCTCTGACAAAATCAGAGTGAACTGAGTACTAGCGTCAAACCCAGCATCAAAGGCAGAGCCAGGCAAAAACATTAGCTGTGAAACCGTTAAGTAAATAAATAAAAGTTGCATTAATCCAAATCTCATTGGTCTGATCTCATATTGCCATTCATTGACTTTACATGCATAAGAAGGGTAGTGTGTCTTGATTATGTGAGTTAAGGTTCCTGTTTCAGTCTGTATAAACATTAATTTATGCCTATAAAGTTATGAAAAGCACACACATTTACTACACAAAATATGGTATATTGCACACAAATATTCATTCGAATGTTCTTGGCTTTGGGACAACAACACATCCCATTTGGACGAATCACTGAGCCAGTCCAGTTAAACTAAGTTAGCCTGGTCCCAGATCAGTTTGTGCTCTTGCCAACTCCATTGCTGTCATTTTCAAGACAAACATAGTTGGCATGATGGCACAAACAGACTGGCACTCAGGCTAAAACTAAGTGATTTTATTAAGTGACCGTACTAAGAAAATAGTATTTACCCAGGAGAGACCCCCCAGTTGCACCATCTTGTTTACGGTAGAATCCTAATGTAAGAGGGATTAAACAAGTCAACACACAATCACAACTCACACACCTAGTGTGCGTTCCAAAAGGAACCCTATTCCCCAAATATTGCACAACTTTTGCCATGAGCCCTATGGGCACTGGTCAAAAGTAGTGCACTAAATAGGGAATAAGGTGCACTTTCAGACAGCCCTACTGTATCTATCCTAGTCTATCAGCCTACTGTATCTATCCTAGTCTATCAGCCTACTGTATCTATCATATTCTATCAGCCTACTGTATCTATCCTAGTCTGTCAGCCTACCGTATCTATCCTAGTCTATCAGTCTACTCTATCTATCCTAGTCTATCAGCCTACTGTATCTATCCTAGTCTGTCAGCCTACTGTATCTATCCTAGTCTATCAGCCTACTGTATCTATCCTAGTCTATCAGCCTACTGTATCTATCCTATTCTATCAGCCTACCGTATCTATCCTAGTCTCTCAGCCTACTGTATCTATCCTATTCTATCAGCCTACCGTATCTATCCTAGTCTATCAGTCTACTCTATCTATCCTATTCTATCAGCCTACTGTATCTATCCTAGTCTATCAGCCTACTGTATCTATCCTATTCTATCAGCCTATTGTATTTTTCCTTTATTTTTATATTACCTTTATTTAACTAGGCAAGTCAGTTAAGAACAAATTCTTATTTTCAATGATGGCCTAGGAACAGTGGGTTAACTGCCATGTTCAGGGGCCGAACGACAGATTTGTACCTTGTCAGCTCAGGAATTCGATATTGCAACCTTTCGGTTACGATTCCAACACTCTAACCACTAGGCTACGCTGCCGCCCCAGTCCTAGTCTATCAGCCTACTGTATCTATCCTAGTCTATCAGCCTACTGTATCTATCCTAGTCTATCAGCCTACCGTATCTATCCTAGTCTATCAGCCTAACGTATCTATCCTAGTCTATCAGCCTGCTGTATCTATCCTAGTCTGTCAGCCTACTGTATCTATCCTAGTTTATCAGCCTACTGTATCTATCCTAGTCTATCAGCCTACTGTATCTATCCTAGTCTATCAGCCTACTGTATCTATCCTAGTCTATCAGCCTACCGTATCTATCCTAGTCTATCAGCCTAACGTATCTATTCTAGTCTATCAGCCTGCTGTATCTATCCTAGTCTGTCAGCCTACCGTATCTATCCTAGTCTATCAGCCTACCATATCTATCCTAGTCTATCAGCCTACTGTTAGTGAGTGCTCAGTTTGGGGAGAGGGTTGTGTGTCGGTTGTGAGGAAGATTTGGTGTGTTAGTAGATAAAGAAATGGATCAATCAAATCTCTAATGGGAGGCTTGCACAAGATACAGTACAAAGTCTCAGCAAGCTGGGAATTCATTTTAAAGCTTTCCAACTTAGATTTACAACAAACTATCTTAGTTTAAATGCAGTTTATGACCGCAATTTATGCAAACATCTCCCAGAGAGCAGCAAAAGGGATTATTACTAACATTATACATGCACATGCTCTAATACACAGAGAGGTCAAATATCGCAGATGTACAGACACCGAGGACAGACACTGAGGACAGACAGAGAGGACAGACACTGAGGACAGACACTGAGGACAGACAGAGAGGGGAGACTGTATTGACTGAGTCAGGGCCAGGGCCGTGGGGGAGGGGCCTGATTGTGGCCTGTGTTAGGTGAGACTGAGTCATGTTATTGACTGACCTGTTTGCTGGATGACATGGAGCTGAGAGTACTGAGGCTGTTGGCGTCTGTCACCACCATGGCTGAGGGAAACCGTGACTGGTGGGAATACTGCGGTGGCTCCTGCTTATGAGGGTACACTGCCAAAGACAAAGACATAGAGAGAACGTCTCAATGTTAATTTTACCCCAATAGATTCACCTTTATCTCTTGTCCTTATGGAATTGTCACGCTAAACATGACGTGTCAATGAGTGAAAAGGTGTTGGCAAGACAGCCGACAAATATCTGGGACAAGGCTATATTGGCATTATATCTCATCTATGACATGGCATTAGCAACCGTTTAGTGCTTACTAAGAGGCAGGTACTGACTGTGTGAATGAGTCACGGTGGCCATGAAGGGCTGCTGGTTCATGTGGCTGGGGGACTGCTGCATCAGGCCATGCTGGTGGGGACTGTGGAGCTGCTGGGAGAATTGCACCGGCTGCAGCGCTGCAAGGCTCCCCGCCACGCTGTTGATCACCGGCACTGACTGGGACTGCGACGTGTTCAGACCTACAACCACATAGAACTTAAGTTATTTGGCTCATATCAAAAGCATGACAATACAAGCATGACTATATTCGCAATGTAGTGGATTACTTTTGACCACTATGGGGCCTGGTTAAAAGCATTGCACTATATAGTGATTCAGATGCCAATTGGAGCTCAACCATTGTGTACATACGAACATAGAGGTCATGTGAGAATATATGCATAAAGAGAGGAGAATAAATGGGCAGTTATTACATTAAGAGAATCATTTGTGGAGACATGGGGAATACAGAGCACTGGCTGGTTGGTTGATTGGTTGACTCACTCTGTGCGATGGTCATGACTCCAGAGAGAGGCATGATGAGGTTCTGTGTCTGCTGGTGTGTGTGGTGGGAGTTGTGGATGTTGGTCAGCGTGCTCACAGGTGGCAGGCCTCCACCTGACGCAGACATCTAGAGAGAGAGACACACTAAGAAACTTAGTGATACCATTCTGGACCAAGAATGAAGTCATGTACTGACAATATCCTAAATCTAACATGCTAACTGGATATAAGGATGGTTAAATCAGTGTATAGAGTAAAGCATGGCGATCACTTTAGAAGTGAAACCAGATGTTCTCAGCAATGCAGCTCACACAGATAAATGTTGAGTTAGTTCTGCTGCTTTTGTCTAACACTTTTGTGCTCCAGTCATCTACACCGAACAAATAATGAGGAGAAAATAAATACAAAATAATCCAATAATGAAGCGTAAAAGCACAGATTGAAAGTAGTAGTGTGTATGCATGTGTGTGTGTGCGCGTGTGGGTGTGTGTGTTCATGCACGCAACTGTTTTCACATTTCCTGCCAGCTGCTCTGAGAGGAGGGGATGGTCAGACAGTGGATTCGTCTCAAATGGCACTATATTCCCTATATAGTCCACTACTTTTGACCAGAGCCCTATGGGCCTTGGTTAAAAGTAGTGCACTATATAGGGATTAGGGTTCCATTTGGGACTTAGACAGTCATCTGTACGGTACCCATAGATAACAACCTGCCTGCTCTGACCTTTTCCAATGTATACTGACCGGCCCTCCCTACGAAAATCTAACTTCCTACTGACAGGAGATAATGATAAATGCACTATGAATCATAAGGGATATTCTCACTAAATAAAGATTGTGATGTTCAACTTTGTTGGATTTAAACAACACAAATCTGGTTAGTGCCATAATATCGTTATTATTCTGATCCTAAGAATACGATATCATTGTTTTTTGGGACCAGCGTTCAAGAGTTAGAAATGTCTGCATGTACGGTACTGCCCAAGTTTCGCTTTCACCAATCAAATATTGGAATAGGACAGAGGGCTGAGTTTCTCCCCTCTAGCTCCCTTTTCTGAAGGTAGAAAAAACATTGAGCATAATCGAGTGCTGTCGTCATTTCCCTGGCAGAGCAAGCAGTGCTGAGCGCTCCACCCTCCACTTCGCTTTACAGGGCATTTAATCAATAAGCTCAGAATGTTTCTTTGTCAAGTTTATTGGCTCAGCTCTGGACCTGCCCAGTTCACTATGGTGGTGAAGGCTGTACTGTATGTTAGGCCTCAGCCATGGCCTGCCACCTGTCTCCACTTTCCACTGAGAGCAGCACAATGTTCTAACTGTTGTTCCCTACAAACTGTTCCATGGGAGTCTGGCTCAGGGACCTGCTTTATATGTCTATGGCTGTGTTCCAAATGTCACCCCATTGCCTTATATAATGCACTACTTTTGACCAGGGCCCATAGGACTCTGGTCAAAAGTAATGCAGTACAGAGGGAATAGGGTGCCATTTGGAAAGCACCTCATGTTAAACGCAGCCCTGGTCCTTATCTAATCAGAGACTAGGAGGGCCCAGGTGTGTTACTCACCATCTTGGCGTCAGGTGACAGCAGACTGTGGCTGGGGTCCAAGCCTCCCGGAGACACCTGCTGTAACACCGACTGGCTGGTCGCCATGCTGCCGTGGTGACTGATGGTCGTTGAGGAGCTGACCTCACCGGGTCCCTGTTGGCTGTACCGCACTGGAGGGAGGGAGGGAGGGAGGGAGGGAGGGAGGGAGGGAGGGAGGGAGGGAGGGAGGGAGGGAGGGAGGGAGGGAGGGAGGGAGGGAGATGGATGGTGGGGAAGAGAGAGAGGGAGGGAGAGAGAGGGATAGAGGGGAAGAGAGAGAGGGAGGGAGAGAAGGAGACGGAGAGAAAGAGTGAGAGAAATTGAGAGATTGTTAGATTGAGAGTTTGTTTCTTGACCTAACAACATCTGTGTCACACAGGATAACAGTATATAGGGCAGAGATTTACGGTAGCAGGCCTCTCAGTATGACTAAGTGTGCTGTGTCCAAGCAGTCGCTCCAACCCACCAGACTCACCTGCTCTTTGACTCAGACAGGGAGAGCAGAGCAAACAAACACACTGACCCCTCCACTGGTGCTATCAACCCAGCTCAGCCAAGGCCATTCAGTGTTTACAATACACCGTACACCAGCCCCCCATAACCCCAGTCCTAGACTTTATGAACTCATGCACCATCTTTTTATTCAGGGGAACCCATTTACAATGGTACCCGGAGGACAACAATACAATAAACAAAACATCATCAATAAAAACAAAATAAACTACAAATTAGAGAATCAACACTACAGCTTCAAACATCACAAATACAATCCAAACAGTTGCAATTCTCATTAAATTCATTCAACATTCAAGTCCTAAACTGCCCTAGAGGCACCAGAGTCAAAATGTAGGGAGTTTTGTAGGCTATACCAAACAATGGGGGGCACTAAAACTGAAAGCAGATGTACCTAGATCGGTGCGTACTAGAGGAACCTTGAAAGGTACCCATCCCTGTGAACGGGTTTGGTGTCTCGTGTTTTTTATTTTAACAGGGAAGTGAGCTAGGTTGGAAGCTTGTGTAGTAGATCTTTAAACAAAAAGGGTGTAATGAACTTTAATGAGGACCAGTCAACCTTTTGATACAGGATGCAGTAATGCGTGTTAAAACTGTCATGTGATAAAGCAAAGGGCACTATGGTAGATGGCCTCCAAAAGTTGAAGAGTAGTGGCTGTTGCATTCTGATAAATGGTGTCACCATAGTCAAGAACTGTCAGGAAAGTTGACTACAATCTGCTTCCTGCTGTTTAGGGAGAGGTATGATCTGTTTCTTTAAAAGAAGCTTACTTTACACCTCGGCTTCTTAACTAGCTCATCTGTATGTCAAATTATTGTCAATCCAAAAGGCCATATATTTATAGGCGGGAACCTGCTCGATGAACGAACCAGCCAATGCATAAATGTGTAAGCCATCTGAAGTACTTCTATGAGAATTAGAAAGTAGCAAACATTTAGTTTTTCCTGCATTAAGTACAAATTTGAAACCATCAAGGGCTTTGTGCAAGGCAACAAAATCAGATTGCAGCTCCAACATAGCCTAGTCAGCTGTAGGGGCAATAGCGTACATAACAGTGTCATCTGCATACAGATCAATGTTACAGGTTTTTCAGATAGACCAATATTATTTATATAAATAGTAAAGAGGACAGGTCCCAAAATCGACCCATGACGGACACCTTTAGTAATATCGAGATACATTGACATCATCAGAAAGCACACATTGTGTTCTGTCTGGCAGATAGTTCCCAAACCACTTGCAAGACACCTAGTCGAGGCCCATTTCAGACAACCTTTAAATAAGTAGGGGATGGTCGACAGTATCAAAGGCCTTGGATAGGTCTATAAATATGGCAGCACAGTGATTCCTACCCAGCATGGAAAGGATCTCTCTGTGCCCAGGTAAAGGTATGGAAGTGAAGAAATGCCTTCTATGTACAGTATGTCATCAATAGGGAACCCTGTTATGTTCTCACCTATCCTTCCACTCTCCAAACACTTAGTCACTGAATTCTGTGACATCACTGAATGACCCATCTCTTAATCCCATGTCTAGACCCCTTGTTGTCTCCCACCTCCATTCTCCACCGGGGGCCAAAGGAATGCTACTCTCCTCCTGTCAAATGGATGTTTGCCAATCCTGGCCCCCTTTGATACCAACAGAGCAAACATTACACAATTACAACCAATGTCAAACACATTCTTATCCTGTAGTCTCAGTCTCACACAGAGTCTCCCTCCCTCCCCCCTGCAGAGCAGAGCAGTGGGCTGTGACACTGGGCCAGTCCCAAATGGCACCCTATTCCCTATATAGTGCACTGTTTTAGACCAGGGCCCATAGTAGTGCACTATGTAGGGAATAGGGTGCCATTTAGGACAGTGTTTACTCTCAGATCCCAGATCTTCCCTGGGCCCTCTGTCCCTGACCCACGCATGTCACACTGAGCGCCCTGGCTGCCACTGTCCCAGATAGTCACAGACAGTCACAGACCGGTGACACCAAGCATCATATGTCTGCCATAAAATAATGGAAGATCGTATCTCACCCAAAATAAAATGTATCCTTAGCAAAAACATGATCTACTGCCTGGGGAATACAACTAAATCAGACCAAAGAATTGATCATTTTCATCTTGACTGTATTTCATCCACTAACAACTAACATGTTGTCTAGTCTGTCCAGGCAGACCACAAGAGAACCACAGACAGACCTCATATTGTCCTGAACAACACACTAGCAACCCCACAGCACTCCACTGTGTCTTATTAACACTGCTACAGGACAATAATGCACTCCATTGGGCCCTTAACCACCATAGCCTCACAATGGCAGAGGACTCATAAACAGGCATTTATCTCCAAGCTGGGCAACCTGTAAAGTGTCAAGGGAGTGAGGTGCTATTCAAGCCAGTTTTGTCTCCCTGTGTCAGGCAGTAATTCTGGCTGCAGAGAACCCTAATCCCATTAAGGAAGGCTTCCGTCGTCTAGTTGGTGTGAGGCTATTGGTAATTTGGAAGGAGGAGAAGGGCTCCATTTCTGGGACACCAGTGGGGCGGCCAGCAGTGTTATTGGGATATTATAAAGATGCTGTCAATATAGCTTGAGATTAAGAAATCTTTCTTCCTCAGGATAACATTATATTGCAGAAAAAAGCAACTAAAAATTTAAACAACTACTGTACTTTCTGGCTGCAAGACATTTGACCAGTTTCAGACTGTGTCCCACATCTGCTCTTATTTACATTCTAAAAAAGGTAGCTATCTCCCCTCTATCACTCTCTAAATTGTCATCTTAAATATTGTTTGAGCTAAATCAACCCCAATACCCAAGCACTCTGAGTATTGGACCAGGGGAGACTAGAAGTAGACCAGGGGGAGGGGGAGAACCCTGTGAAGGGGAGTGATAGCGTAGGCAGCAGGGAGTTGCAGAAGGTTTAAAAGGCTTCAGTGCTCTGTGTGACCCATGTAATATCAAAGCCTTTCTCCTCATCCCCAGGCACTGGTAATTGTAGCTCCAGTGCATATGAGAGACCTCCCGGGTCTCTGCAGGACGTAGCAGGCCTTTGTACCTCTCTGACCAGGCTGGGGCTCCCAGTGGACAGAGCAGGGCCAGGCATAGGGCAGGCCTTGCCTCTCTATCCCTCGGCCAGGCCAACTCCCACATAGCCTGGGGTGACACAAGGCATTGAGGCAACACAACCTGCTCACTGTTTTTCCCTCCTATAATATATGGTGTTTAACTCTGTTGTTAAATCAAATCACACTGTTTTCAGAGGATTACCAAATGAACGGAACGTGCCCATCACACCAGTCTACCAGGTATTGAACCAGACTCCCCTCACTGCCGTCTGAATCTTACAGCTAAAACCTTTCCAGTGTGTCAGATTAGGTGGGAGATTCATGAATCAGCAGGCTTTGCCGTGTGGGAGGAGGGAATAGTCTTCAGAAAAATGAGATATCAGCAGGTTATCAGGCGTTCAACTCAATCTCTTAGCACATTCTGGTGAAAAAGGTGCTACTGTTGCTAAATTATCTGTGCTGATTGGCCCGTCAACGTTTCTATCTCAGCTTCGATGCAGATCAACATAAAGGGAAGTCCTATTTAGAACCCTAAACAGAAGCAACAAAAAAGAAAAGCCTACCACCTCTATACTTTGTTGAGAGATGTATGAAACTTGCTCCCCATGCTCAGCTTTCAGATTCACCCTCAAAGTGGCCGAAACGTTAATCTTTTAACTTAAAATAAAACAATTACTTTTTAACACCGAGCGTTACGCCTTTTCCTTTTCAATGATAATCACATTTTTAGGTTGCACCTCGACTCACGTTGGTTGAGCACCCTCCACTTCTTTCAAAGAAATGAACGTGACAACTATAAACACCACAACAGTATGGTCACGACATCCTTTTCTCATTAAGTATGGTAAAACACACAGACACACACGTATTGGCATCTGTTTGTATTAGAACAGGGTTGAATTCCAATTGCCTGTTCTCCTCTTTTCTATAAAAGCACAGGTTGTATGGTTAAGTGAATGATCCAAGGGGAAACTACGGCCCTAAAAGTATCATGGCTTCAGACACAATGGATCATTCAGCTGATGAAACAGTTCGATTAGACCAACAGTGTGTGTGCATCACCTATTTACATATTGAGACGTGACTAGTAACAGAAGATATCTATACATTTGTTTTGTTTGGTCTTTTGCCAAACACTGACGGTAGAATAACCTCGTCTGTCCCCCCCAAAATACTATTTGACTTTGTATCCCGTTTTGGCCAATCAAGTTACCTCACCTTTATCAACAGAGGTAAGAGAATCAATGAAAACTCCAGGAGTAAAAGGTTTTCTTTGATGTGACACTTTAGTGATCTCCCACACATAACTATTGTAGTGGTGATAGCTGAAGGAGGGGGTTACCCACACACACCTCTCTATAGGCTGGAGCACAAGGGGTCATCAGTCCTGTCTGGCCAGAAAAGAGCCAATACCCCAGAGGACAGCTCCTGCTGCTCTGGTCTGCAGAACGCCCAGCCTCCCAAGGAACAACATACTGACGCCCCATAAAGGTAAGGAGGGCTTTAAAACAGGCCCTCCCCAAGGCCCAGCTAAGATAAAATAACCTAGGTTACAGTCACTGCAGTCTTCTAATACACCACAGACAATAGGGACCCCTGCCAGGCTGGGGTATAGAGAGTCAGGGGAGCCCCTTATCGAAGGCCTGGGAGATGTAGTAGCCAAGGATTTTAATTGTCCATCAAGCATGCATAATACAGGCCGTGGCCTAGCAACACGATGAGGCAACCTGCTGGGGTGCTATTGTCAGGCCAGGGGCTGACAGTGAAAAACAGCTGATGCTGTCGGCAGGACGCCGGCAGGACACCTTGTAAGCAAGCAACCGAGAACTAGGGGGAGCAAAGTACCTTCTGCTTCTGACCCTTACCCTCTCCCTCTCTACAACCAGCCCCTTCTCCCTCACCTCCACACAAGCCTACCACTGAACCTACCTCCTTACTTTGCAACCTGAGGTCAATGCTTGGTCAGGTGTGCTGGGAAAAACGACAAGCAAACAGAGCATGGGCCAATGGGCCCAGTATAACCAAAGGTAAAAGAGCAACCCGAGGCAAACGGCTTGTTTTGCTAGAGAGTTTACCTCGTGTTCTAACATGAAAGAACAACACGAGGCTTTGATTGAGTTTCTCCAATCATTGCTTTTATGGTGGTGAGCGATGGCACTGAGGATAATGCTATGCCAAGATATCAGCTCCATTTTATGTCTTATAGAGGCCGAGGTAGACGGCTAAATTGCACTGAGTGCAAACAGCATTATGATATCAAATGGTCAGTTCATTGGATTTCCCATTTACAACTTCAGGAACTTTGTTGATCCCCCAAAAAGTCACAAGCAACCGACCGACCGACATGCTTTTATGAATGTGGAAGTAGTGGTTGTAGTTTCAGCTACAGCTGAATCCCTCCGTGACCCTGCCCTGACCCTGGCCTGTCACAGGACTGCTGCTCTTTGTGCCACTCTCCTGCTCCTGCCTGCCTGCTGACTTTGGAGTGGAGATTGCAGGTACAATGTGGATTGTTCTCAGTGTGTTTTTAAAGATCATAATAACAATGACATTTGCTCAGCTCCCTAAGTCACTCTTATTGATCACTTGCCCTCTCGCTTCTCTCTCCCTGATGTCATCAACCGTTTTTCTTGCCACTTTTCACTCTCGCTTGGGGATGGAAATAAAATCATCCAAATCTTTTGCCAACCATTGTTCTTTAACTGTCAAAGGCATGTCCCTGATAAAGATGCCATAGTGATTACATGCACTCAGATCATGGCTGAGACAGGTACAGCAAGATGAAAGACCACATTTGAATGATTCCATTGTTGTGTAGTATTATATTAGATATAATAGCAGAGTAATGTACTGTGGTATGCATGTGGTGTGGAGACGCTACCTTGCATCTTACTAGGGGGGGATGCGCTGATCTGGGAGCTGTGGTGGTGTGGGGAGCTGTGGCTGTGAGACAGGAGAGGGTTCATGCTGTGGGTGGGTATGGGGTAGGCGTCCATCGCCAGCTTCTGACGGAAGGCCTCCTCCTTACGACGGTTGGCAAACCAGTTATAGACCCGTACCTCAGTGACCAGGTTAGAGCCCAGCCCATGAGCTTTAGACGGGGACACCCCTCTCTGAAGACACTCAGCCCTGTAGGAGGAGAGATTGAAATAGTATCAATGGAATACAACGGAAAAGAACAAAGGGAAAACATAATGATAGTTGCATTGGAATGATAGTTGGATAGTGTAAACAAAGAGAGACATTAAAACCTGTCAAAATCATTCTAAGCTAAGGCCATGTGCTGCAGTAATGATGGCGTTAGTATCAAATAAGATGTGCCAAACATTAAATTATTCAATGAGAGAACAAAACTGTATCCCAAATAGAACCCTATTCCCTATATAGTGCACTACTTTTGACCAGAGCCATATTGGCACCAGTGCACTAAATAGGGAATAGGGTGGCATTTGGGACATATTCAAAAAGGTGCCCCTTTCTCATTCTCCAAAGCCTCCTCCCCTCACCTGTTGCACTCCTCCACCAGCGCCTCCCGCTCCTCTTTGCTGGGGTTCTTCTGTCTTTCATAGGCCTGGTAGAGGATCTGTTGGGACGCAGGGCCCCATTTAAAACGGTTCCGTCTCATTTTCTTGCAGGAGGGTTCAGAGCCCACCTCCTCCCCTTGTTGCCCCATACCCTGACCAGGAGGGTTGAACTCTGGGAAGAAAAACAGCACCTGATCCTGACTGCCTTTGTCAGTCATATTGTCAGAACCTTGCACTGCCTGGTTGAATTCTGAAAAATAAGAACAAGGTACATTGATACATCTCATGTCACATAAAACATTGTATTGGGGGGAATGGAGACAAAATAAACCAATAAGAAGAAATAAGACATAATTGAATAAGGGACAATTGCTCAATACAGTATGTAGCCTAGGCCATAATGATAAATCAGACACATTTGAGACATAGGCTTACTGCAATATGTTTCTGACCATATGCATAGCCGAGATATGACATTTATGTTCATGCACATTGTGTTGTGGATGCCCATTAGAATTGTGACGCCCAGGCCAACACACCTCTGTGCCTCTAACTGTATCGAAGGCTGTGTGAGAAACTCAAATATTAACTTACGTCTGAGAACTTCCCGCTGTTTCCTGACATACCAGGTGTAGAGCGCCGCTCGCTTCTGAGTTTTCATGGGCGTGCCTTTGTTGAGGTGCTGTGAGAGGTGAGACTGATTTAGCCCCGTTACATCCACCACCTCACGTTGTGGTATGTTGTGCTGTTGCATGTAGCCTTTGATCATGCGGGCGGCACGCCAGGGGTCCTCACTGCAGTTACATAACACACATACAACAATATTAACTTCACCTTGCTAAATATATGTTATCCGTTCAATTAGAACCCTAATAGTGTGATGTGTATAATGGCATATAGGTTGTGGTGCTACGTTAGCAATCACACTAACAGCACTACTTATCTAATGTGTTATTCATCGGCCAAATAAGTTCCTAACCTATCTACAGCACCTACCTACAGCACCTATCTACAGCACCTAGCTACAGCACCTATCTACAGCACCTAGCTACAGCACCTAGCTACAGCACCTAGCTACAGCACCTATCTACAGCACCTAGCTACAGCACCTAGCTACAGGACCTAGCTACAGGACCTAGCTACAGCACCTATCTACAGCACCTAGCTACAGCACCTATCTACAGCACCTAGCTACAGCACCTAGCTACAGCACCTATCTACAGCACCTAGCTACAGGACCTAGCTACAGCACCTAGCTACAGGACCTAACTACAGCACCTAGCTACAGCACAAGCATTTATTTCACTTTGTTTATTTATTTGCCTGATGCTATCCATGTTATCCCCAAGTTTGGGGGGTTGGGACAATTGTTAAGTACCCTAATAAATGACTGTTAATCATTATAAAATAATGTACTTTTTACTCCATACATTTTCCCTTATACCCAAAAGTACTCTCGAATGCATTTTGAATGCTTAGCAGGACAGGGAAATGGTCCAATTCACGCAATTATAAAGAGAACATCCATGGTCATCCCTATACTGCCTCTGATCTGGAGGACTCACTAAACACACATACTTTGTTTGTAAATGATGTCTGAGTGTTGGAGTGTGCCCCTGGCTATCCATAAAAATAAAAATAAATAATAAGGTTTGCTTAATAAGAAATTTGAAACAATTTATACTTGTACTTTTACTCTTAAGTATATTTGAGCAATTATATTTACTTTTGATACTTAAGTATATTTACAACCAAATACTTTAAGATGTTTACTCAAGTAGTATTTTACTGGGTGACTTTCACTTTTACTTGAGTCATTTTTTATTAAGGTATCTTTACTGTTACTCAAGTATGACAATTGGGCACATGGTTTCATAATACATTCAATAACCTGAAAATACTCAGAATCAGGCCTATTTTCAATTCAGTGTTTTGACTGTAGCTAAGAGGCAAAACTGAGAAATTTGATAATCTAAATCCTAGACCTTGGCCTATAACTGATCCACAGTTTTTGAAACATTCATAGCGAATGTGAGATATCAAGGATATAGGATACAGAAATATATTACAAATGTTACCATATTAGGCTATCAAATAATCTAAACTCCACGAATTGGATAGGCTTAGAGTACATTGGTTTAGAAGTGCAGAATTTTATGTCAGCTGAGTCTGACACACACTGACGTTATAGCCTACATTTTCCTATTTGGACAATATGCCCATAGGCCTAATTAAATTCAGACTAAATAATCCCAGAATCGAGTATGAATCATATAAAATAAATAAGTAATTTGGTAGAATAAAATCATGTTGTTTGGTTAAATGTAGGAAATTGATAATACATTGATAAGAAATTAAAGAAATTGATCAGTTCAAGGCTTCCATCCAAAATTGCATTCAATTATCGAAGAATACATTTGCCCATGGGGTAAAATCATCTGAATTATTCCAATTATTCAATTATATCAATAATAAACACAATTGAATTGCACCCATCGATGACAACGCAATAGGACGCTTTATGTCGATAAAGACAATGTATTTCAAACGATTTAAAAGGCCTAGCCTATATGCGCAGCGTGCTCTAAAATATTACAGTAAAACTACACTTACTTAGCCTATACCATCACAGTCATCTCAGATTAAGTATGGACTTCACATGGGTAATTGTTGCAAATCTACACACAACTGTTTGTTTTGGAGAATTAAGTCTGCGGGTTTATACGTTGGTTTAGATGTTGGTTTATAACATTCGACAATGAATAACCAGATCTCCATTCACTCTAATCATACGACACTGTGTATCTTTCAGTTGATGATTTATAGAATACAATTAATAATAACTTAACTACACGTGGGTTAGTTTTGATTTTCTGCTGGCCAGTTGATCATGTTACTAGCGTAATGAATGAACATTTATAAATGGCTTTTAGAAGATAAATTAAGACAATAACAACATTTACAAAGAGTAAGGCCTTTATAGACTACATTCATAAAACAAAACAATATTTGCTTTAAGAAATGTTGCAATAATTCGCCAGAAGATTATTATTATTATTATTATTAGAGCCTATATCTAGTGCAACATTGAATCCTACGTAATAAACAAATACGTTGATGTGAATTAACTTTCTCTTCTTGCATTGCCAGATATAATCTAAGTGAGAGAGATCGAGTAAGTTAAATATAAATAGTTCTCGTTAAGTTTATATTTTGCTAAGGGAAAAAAATAATAACCCGTGTGGATAATTAGTAACTAAAACGCGTAAAGTGCTATTGGCGCGTTATTTTCATTTGTTAATTAACACAAGGAACATTGAGACCTATTGCCAAGCGCTTGACATGTAAATTAAAATTAGTTTTTACACTAATTTTGTCATCATTCTAAAATACAGACACAATGCAGATACACTTCTGAGTATTGCGGTCAGGCAAGTAGGCTATAGTTTTCATGGGCCACACGTCTGAAAATTATTTCTGGAAGAAATAACTTTAACAGGCAGATAACCCTAATTGTTGTCCTAATTTGCCCTAATTGTTGTCCTAATTTGCCCTAATTGTTGTCCTAATTTGCTAGACAATGTTAAATATAAAACGCTTTAAATGCACTGAAATGACTCCTACATCTAAAATAAGTAGCCAAATAAATAATACAATATTATTTTGGTTATGCGCCTATACCCTACACATTCATTCGGTATTGAACATCCCTAAATGTGTGAAATTAAACATTTAAAGTTCTATTCACTTACGCTAATATTCGGTCAACTTCTTCCCTCTGTTCCGCTGCTTCCTCGGTGTTAAGTGACTGGAGTTCTTTCAGTATCGGTGGGGTATCGAAATCGTCCCCGTCCTCGGACCCCTCATCTCCCGACAGTTTGCCCTTACTGTGCCCATTGGTCAACGTAAGAAATACCGGCTTCGAATCATTTCCGTTGATTTTAGAACTTGGCGGAGACATCTGTAGATTCTCCATCTTAACTCCAAAGCCATTCGGGCTAGGGTCCATATCGTCCAACGCTTGGATCAGAACATCTTTGGTAACTCCGGAATCTAACAAGGCGCTCAAGAGCTCCTGTTGGAGAGATGTCAACTTGGACACCATTTTCGAGAACATTAAAAAAAGTTAGATTCTGAACTAAAAGGGAAAGGAAGGTTGGGGAGAAGAAAGATCTAGAAAGTACAAAAAAATGTCAGTTCTCCCCTCCCTCTCCTGCTCCAGTGTTTATGTGAATTCCCTACTCCTGACACCTGCTCGGAGAATCTGGTTCACTTCCCAGTTGAGAAGAGTGATATAATTTGCCATGATGCTTTCGGAGGGCAAGGAATATAAAACATGGTAATTTGTGGGCTGGCTGACGGGGCCTTTATGCAAATCATAAGAAGAAGGCTGCACTGACTAACTGAAGCAGGTAGACCTGACAGTGTTTACACTGCAGAGCTGTTGCTTTTATTGGCTCTGCTTATCAGCAGCAAAACTTTCATGAACTTCGGACTGTTGTATAAAGACTTTGGTGAAAGAGGAGGGATCGTATACTTGTGATAATAATAATACTAATAATACTAATAATGATAATAATAATACATTGTAATTATAATAATATTGTATAGTCAATATAAGATATTATTAATTATAGCATTTATCTTATCAACTTTGTTTATTTTAGTGGTTCTCTTTAAATTCAACAGAAAAACATGCAACGTGACAAATTCTAAATTATTCACCTACTGTATAAAAGGTCTGTCAGTCTTGGGCTTGTGTTTTTGTTTTCTATATCTTTCTCGTACACTTTATAGTCTCTAATAATATCTGACCCTTTAAACCCCTATTACAGTGAGTTTTTTTCATATATATCAGAATAAACATTAGAGGAGGAGGAGCCCTTCCGTGAACAGATCAGCGCTGTGATCATAGACATAGTTCAAACGCTCCGGAAGCACAATGGCACGCTGGGGGACGCACGAGATTCACGGGGCGAACAAGCAGGTGCTGCTGATTATCATAGTGGGCCTACATCATGGGGCAGGTTCGCTGACCTGTAGGACGGGGAGAGCTTAACAAAGTAAGTAGGCTACTAGGGAAGAGTTGGTCGGTACAGTCATAAGACCAAAATGTCGCCTGATATGATATTATTTTTAATGTAATATTAATAAATGCATTAACATTGTTCAACAAATTGGTTAACAATATGTGCATTTTATCATATCTGATACAGTGGTATTACCTGACAATAATTATACAGCCCTTACTGTCAGTGTAGTATCAATACTCGTGGTTGATCATTATATGACCAGAGAACAGAGCTAATCTACAGGAATTTGTCAGCAAATAATGTTTACATTATGCCTATGTTATGCCCCATGTCATGTCAGGATAACGCTCATAAACTAAGACTGTATTGAATTGTATTATTTAGGCAATTCCTAAATGTATACACGTTTTCTTTATAAATATAAATTCATTATTGTAAGACTAGGACTATACACTATATATACACAAGTATGTGGACACCACTTCAAATGAGTGGATTCAGCTTTTTCAGTTGACACAGCTTTTGCTGGCAGGTTGAGCACACAGCCATGCACTCTCCATAGACAAACATTGGCAGTAGAATGGCCTTACTGAAGAGGTCAGTGACTTTCAACGTGGCACAGTCATAGGATGCCATCTTTCCAACAAGTCAGTTCATAACATTTTTGCCCTGATAGAACTGCCCCAGTCAACTGTAAGTGCTGCTATTGTTAAGTGGAAACATCTAGGAGCAACAACAGCTCAGCCATGAAGTGGTAGGCCACACAAGCTCACAGAACAGGACCACCAAGTGCTGAAGCACATAGGGCATAGAAATTGTCTGTGCTTGGTTGCAACACTCACTACCTAGTTCCAAACTGCCTCTTGAAGCAACGTCAGTAACAGAAATGTTCATCGGGAGCTTCATGAAATGGGTTTCCATGGCAAGCATCCACACACAAGCCTAAGATCACCATGCGCAATGTCAAGTGTCTGCTGGAGTGGTGTAAAGCATGCCGCCAATGGACTCCGGAGCAGGGGAAAAGCGTTGAATCTTGCTTCCAATGGATAAATCTGAGTTTGGCGGATGCCAGGAGAAAACGCTGCCTGCCCGAATGCATAGTGCCAACTGTAAAGTTTGGTGGAGGAGGAATAATGGACTGGAGCTGTTTTTCATGGTTTGCACTACGCCCCTTATTTCCAGTGAATGGAAATCGTAACGCTATAGCATACAATGACATTCTAGATTATTCTGTGCTTCCAACTTTGTGGCAACAGTTTGGGGAAGGCCCTTTCCTGTTTCAGCATAACAATGACCCCATGCATACAGAAATGGTTTGTTGAGATCGTTGTGGAAGAACTTGACTGGCCTGCACAGAGCCCTAACCTCAACCCTATCGAACACCTTTGGGATGAATTGGAACGCAGACTGAGAGCCAGGCCTAATCGCCCAAGATCAGTACCCAACCTCACTAATGCTCTTGTGGCTGAATTGAAGTCCCTGCAGCAATGTTCCAACATCTAGTGGAAAGCCTTCCCAGAAGAGTGGAGGCTGTTATAGCAGCAAAGGGGGGAGAAACTCCATATTAATGCTCATGATTTCTGAATGAGATGTTCAACAAGCAGGTGTCCACATACTTTTGGTCATGTTGTGTATCTTATAAAGAATCTAGATCATGTTGTTTGGGGGCAATTCACAATGTCCACTTACTTTTGGACATGTAGAGTATTTTATAATTTACCATTTTATATTGTAATATTATAATATGTGGCTCAGTTGGTAGAGCATGGCGCTTGCAACGCCAGGGTTGTGGGTTCATTCCCCACGGGGGGACCAGGATGAATATGTATGAACTTTCCAATTTGTAAGTCGCTTTGGATAAGAGCGTCTGCTAAATGACTTAAATGTAAATGTAAATAATATATACTGTAGATAGGTGGGAATGTGGGAATGGGTCATGTCCTCATTGAATGTCATTTGTCTCACGGTTTTGATATCTGTTCATCATGATCCATTACACCATTACAACAAACGTAATACCAATATAGAAATATACTTTTGTTTCTTCAAAACATGGATATGTCATGTGAAAGAATATAAGTATTATTGTTTTAATTACCCACAATCCTCTAAAATCAGAGTCACGTGCCAAGATATGAAATTAAAGATGATTAAAACCAAAGACTTCAAATGTCTCTCTCTTTGGTTATCCACATGAAAGATACTTACATTTTGAGCAACATATTTAGATCGATTTATTCTAAAATAGTTTTGGGTAAAATGAAATTAACAAATAATTTAAACAATTTGCATACATTAAAAAAATATATATTTTGGGGGTATCTTGACACTTTATTGAGACAATTATGAAATGACAAAGAGATAGGTGGGAGAAACAGGCTGGGTTGGAGGGTTGGAGCGGGGAATTTAACCACGGTCTTCGGTGGGGAGAGGGGTAACGTGTCTAATCCGGGTGCGTTATCACTAGACCAAGGGCTCTGCACGACCTGCGTTCATTTTTATTAAGTATATGTTGGTTGTTGTTTTTTTTGTTGTCAATTTCAATTCACCCCTGAATAATTTCTAACAGTGTAGTTAACTGGGTAAAATTCCACAGAAATGTGCCATTTTACTGCCTAAATACTATCTTAATCTGTCTAAATAAAGCATTGAAAAAATTAAGGTGAAATTCCACAAAAAATATTCTCCATTGACCCTTATCATGAATCAATATTTAGGCAATAAACCATTTGCATTTCTAAACCATTGATTGTATGGGAAACACAGTTTTTGTGTTTTGGTGCTGCCATTTATTTGTACTGAAACCCTCAAAAAGTGTTTCATGACACTCTCTTAAAGACACCAATATTAAGGTTGAAAAACCACGTTTGGGTGTTTCAGTTTTAAAACATTTAACTTCAGTTTTAAAACACATTCTGTGCATTTAAACACTTACATTGGGTTTACGTTTAAACACTATCCAAACATCAGATCTCAGCTTAGGTGCACTACTTCATGGTTTCATTACACAATCATGGTGTTTTGAGACTTTCTATTTTGACATTATCATCTATTCATGATTTGTCTTTGTTTTTCAAAATTGCATGTCTTTTTTCTGCTTTAAAGTGCTTTGAGATTCTTTATGTAATGAAAAGTGCTATAAAAGTTGAATACATTTTTATTATTATTAGTGTAAAAAATAACTCAATAGGAAAATAAAAACAGGTATGATTGCAACATTTCCTGAAGGTCATTAGTGAAGTGATTCATGTTTGTAGATGCTGGAAATGACTAAGGTGCAGGTTCCTGTTATTTTCACATGCCTCCAAAAGATCTGTCAACTATTAACAACAAATAATAATAAGCAGCAAAAACTGTTTATCCAAAACACAGTGCATCATCTGGCTTGGCTGTTGTGAAAGAAGCAGACTGTGTGTTGGAGCATAGCGGATAACAGTGACGGACACAGGATTCTCATATGAGTTAGTGACACAGGCAGGGACAGTTGGGCAACAGAGACAGGGACCATGTCTGTGTCCCAAATGGCACTGTATTCCCTATATAGTGCACTACTTTTTACTACACTGCACTACTATGAGGCCAAAAGTAGTGCACTCTATAGGGAATAGGGTGTCATTTGGGATGAAGACCATCAGAGGAGGTCAGCAGTAGTCCTATTACAACTTCAGTCATATGCAGTGCAGTGGCCTCGGAGTTTGGTCTTCAAACCACTTCAGTATAACTATCTATATTTGGTTGTACTTTGGACTGTTATGGACTGTACCACTGACCACTGTTACAGTATTCATTAGAATATTGAAATCAGATTCAGCTGAAATAAAAGGACCACCACACCGAAGGTCATGCAAATCATCACCCAAAATATATATCAACGGGGCCTAACAAACTGGGATGCAAATTAAAAACAGTGACATTATTCAGGACTGCTTCCATAACTCTTGGGAGTTGTATGAAACAACATAGATAGAACAACAGTAGCACATTCATCCACATAGTTTACACATGTCAACACATACTGTATGTGGTTTTCACCTTAATTAAAACCATAAGAGAAAGTCTACATTGATAGACGTGTAGTCTCCGTATTGTTCCCTGACAGTTGGGAGGATGGGATTCACTGTTGAGAGGATGGGAGAAGACCAGTGAATCACTCAACATGGGCTGATAAGGAAATAATCCCTAAAACTGGAATGACAATACAACTGACAAATCACAGACATTCTGATTGAGATATATTCAACCAACAATATCATGTAATGGATCAACACCTGGTGTAGAAGTGGGACTGAGTATAAAAGGGCCAAGCCAGGATATGACAGTTAGTATGGGATCTGGACCCATCCGGTGTAGGTAAGTTTGGTATCTACAGTTTTAATGGAAGTGTGATGAGTCCAAAGGTTCTGAGATGAACTCTGAGTACAGGTGGTGACCCAAACTTCGCTTGGCTGCCATTTCAGTCTTCAGTGACCTCTTCCCCCCAACCCTCCTCCCGCTAACTTTTATGATGGGTTTGGGGCAGAAAGCGGAACGTTTGGAAACTCAGACTGAAAAGGGCAAGGGCTGCATGTCGTGTGCGTGAGATCCAGGAACCAGAGACCATGTCCCGTTCCACAGACTAACCTGGACCTTACCCTCCTCACACTGCACTCCCTGACCGCTCTCTGCTCATCTCTCCCTCCTGAAGACGGCTTTAGTCTCTTGTAATTTGTTCACTACCTCTCTCTTTTGCAATATTATTCTATACACACTCAGCACTGGTCTTTCATTGTATGTTCAAATGACTTTCTGCATTAGACACTGTTACAAAATTCACACAGAATTTTTTGTAAAAAAATCTTTGTGTTTTACGAGTACGTTGACCGTGTTTTACCTATGACCAACTATTCTTACCCATGCCCCTTGTATAAGGAAATGTGGAGATAGGTGTTGTCTTACCTTGGCATGGGACAGATCGAAGGGGCAATCATCCACACCTACATAACAAAGAGTCTGTTTCAGTTGCATAAGGTGTGTTTCGTCTGCTTTGGCACAGTATGATAGGATCTATATCTGTCACATAAAAAGATCACTGCAGCTTATCGCATGATTAACAAAAATATGACCTACATTTACCTAATTTAAACTAGAATGATCCCTTTGAGATAAAAAAAAAATCACCTTTTCAAGATAGTAAGAGGAGTTGTGGCTTTATAACACAATTATCATACAATTCATGCCTCCATTACACCAGTTTTCCTGATGTTGGGACCTGATAAAACCAAAAATGTCATTAATCAATCAATAACTGGGACAATCTCATGCTAATGATAAATCAATCAGTTATTTGATTGATTAGAGAGGCAGAAGGGCTTTAAATGCATAACATTTGGTTTCCATTGGAAACATTAGCAGCTTTGATCTCTGACTGGGATTTCATCACTGTCCCTGTAAATCACAGGGAGAGTTCAGCCAGTGATGTGGCTGATACCAACACACACCAGCGTAGTCTACTACTTATTGACTTCCTGATGAAGTGATACAGTAGGACACCGAAGAGGAAAGTGATGAAAAATGCTACTGTTATCTAGGCAGGCCCTCCTCCCTATTGTTAAACATGACCTGTGGATGATCCTGGCCTGACTGAGGCCCTGACTGTCTGTCAGCTAGGGACAATGTTAGCTCTGTCAACACCCACTGGAGAGGGTGTGCGATTCTTTTGGATTTTCTTGAATCAGGCCCAAGACATGAAAGTCTCTATGCCATGTTTGCTCTTATGGAGCGCAAGAGGTGTTTGTGGTCAGGTATTGCTTATTTTCCTCCTTTTTTTCTCTTTGTTATATCCAGTCAGATCAAGGAGGTTTTGAGATCACACCGTCATTCATCAGAGAGCTGCTGTCATGGGTTACCCCAGTACTGCTGCTCATTCCATGCACCAGTTCCGGAGGTCTACGTCACCGGCCTCTAGGCGTCACTGAACAGACTCATTACGCACACCTGATTCCAATTCCCCTGATTAGTAATTGTATATATGTGCCCTCTTTTAACCATTGTCTTGTCGGTTATTGTTCCCATGTCCATTGGTCTGTGAGTACCTGTGCTTTGTTCTTTTGTGCTGCGTGTATTGTGCACTTGTTATTACGGGTCTCGTCCCGTGTAGTGTATTGCAGGTCTCATCCCATGTATTTATTAGAGGTTTAACCTCCCTCTTGTTTGGGTTACATCCCTGTGTTTCTGTATACATGTTTGTTTTGGGCTTTGTCCCCGTGCCTTTTCATGGCATGTTGTATATTTTGGGTGTAGTTTTAAAAAGCCCTATTACGAATTCCTGCGCCTGTCTCCAATCTTTTATACAACGTGACAGCTGCAGGGAAAACTGTTTCTCTTTGTTACATCCAGTCAGAGCAAGGATGTTTTGAGGTCACACCGTCATTCATCAGAGAGATGCAGGGAAAACGGTTTCTCTTTTCTTCTATTACTCACTCACCACTCTTTCTGCCCCTCTAACTGACTTCTTATCCCTCTCTCTCTCCCTCTAACTGACTTTTTATCCCTCTCTCTCTCCCTCTAACTGACTTCTTATCCCTCTCTCTCTCCCTCTAACTGACTTCTTATCCCTCTCTCTCTCCCTCTAACTGACTTTTTATCCCTCTCTTTCTGCCCCTCTAACTGACTTTTTATCCCTCTCTTTCTGCCCCTCTAACTGACTTCTTATCCCTCTCTCTCTCCCTCTAACTGACTTCTTATCCCTCTCTCTCTCCCTCTAACTGACTTCTTATCCCTCTCTCTCTCTGACTTCTTATCCCTCTCTCTCTCTCTCTGACTTCTTATCTCTCTCTCTCTCTGACTTCTTATCCCTCTCTCTCTCTCCCTCTAACTGACTTCTTATCCCTCTCTCTCTCTGACTTCTTATCCCTCTCTCTCTCTGACTTCTTATCCCTCTCTCTCTCTGACTTCTTATCCCTCTCTCTCTCTGACTTCTTATACCTCTCTCTGACTTCTTATCCCTCTCTCTCTCCCTCTAACTGACTTATTATCCCTCTCTCTCTCTCTGACTTCTTATCCCTCTCTCTCTCCCTCTAACTGACTTCTTATCCCTCTCTCTCTGACTTCTTATCCCTCTCTCTCTCCCTCTAACTGACTTCTTATCCCTCTCTCTCTCCCTCTAACTGACTTCTTATCCCTCTCTCTCTCTGACTTCTTATCCCTCTCTCTCTCCCTCTAACTGACTTCTTATCCCTCTCCCTCTCTGACTTCTTATCCCTCTCTCTCTCCCTCTAACTGACTTCTTATCCCTCTCTCTCTCTGACTTCTTATCCCTCTCTCTGACTTCTTATCCCTCTCTCTCTCTCTGACTTCTTATCCCTCTCTCTCTCCCTCTAACTGACTTCTTATCCCTCCCTCTAACTGACTTCTTATCCCTCTCTCTCTCTGACTTCTTATCCCTCTCTCTCTCTCTGACTTCTTATCCCGCTCTCTCTCTCTGACTTCTTATCCCGCTCTCTCTCTCTGACTTCTTATCCCTCTCTCTCTCTCTCTGACTTCTTATCCCTCTCTCTCTCTCTCTGACTTCTTATCCCTCTCTCTCTCTCTCTGACTTCTTATCCCTCTCTCTCTCTCTCTGACTTCTTATCCCTCTCTCTCTCTCTCTGACTTCTTATCCCTCTCTCTCTCTCCCTGACTTCTTATCCCTCTCTCTCTCCCTGACTTCTTATCCCTCTCTCTCTCCCTGACTTCTTATCCCTCTCTCTCTCCCTGACTTCTTATCCCTCTCTCTCTGACTTCTTATCCCTCTCTCTCTGACTTCTTATCCCTCTCTCTCTCTCTCTGACTTCTTATCCCTCTCTCTCTCTCTCTGACTTCTTATCCCTCTCTCTCTCTCCCTGACTTCTTATCCCTCTCTCTCTCTCCCTGACTTCTTATCCCTCTCTCTCTCTCTGACTTCTTATCCCTCTCTCTCTCCCTGACTTCTTATCCCTCTCTCTCTGACTTCTTATCCCTCTCTCTCTGACTTCTTATCCCTCTCCCTCTAACTGACTTCTTATCCCTCTCTCTCTCTGACTTCTTATCCCTCTCTCTCTCCCGCTAACTGACTTCTTATCCCTCTCTCTCTCTCTGACTTCTTATCCCTCTCTCTCTCCCTCTAACTGACTTCTTATCCCTCTCTCTCTCTCTGACTTCTTATCCCTCTCTCTCTCTCTGACTTCTTATCCCTCTCTCTCTCTCTGACTTCTTATCCCTCTCTCTCTGACTTCTTATCCCTCTCTCTCTGACTTCTTATCCCTCTCCCTCTAACTGACTTCTTATCCCTCTCTCTCTCTGACTTCTTATCCCTCTCTCTCTCCCGCTAACTGACTTCTTATCCCTCTCTCTCTCCCTCTAACTGACTTCTTATCCCTCTCTCTCTGACTTCTTATCCCTCTCTCTCTGACTTCTTATCCCTCTCTCTCTCCCTCTAACTGACTTCTTATCCCTCTCTCTCCCTCTAACTGACTTCTTATCCCTCTCTCTCCCTCTAACTGACTTCTTATCCCTCTCTCTCTCCCTCTAACTGACTTCTTATCCCTCTCTCTCTCTGACTTCTTATCCCTCTCTCTCTCTCTGACTTCTTATCCCTCTCTCTCTCTCTGACTTCTTATCCCTCTCTCTCTCTCCCTCTAACTGACTTCTTATCCCTCTCTCTCTCTGACTTCTTATCCCTCTTTCTCATCCCTCTCATTTTTCTCTCTGAGTATATATTTCTTACTGTGTAGACTAGAGTCATCTTCAATCATATGACTGGCAACCAAGACCAGAACATGAGTTAGATGTGTGCAGTAACGTTAGCATGCCCATCGGGGCAGTGTGACCCCTTGCATCATTCGGTACACCCCCTCTTCCCTTCCCGACAGTCAGGAGCAGGTTGCTCCCGGCACCAGCTAAGACAGGCAGGCTGCACACTACAGTACAACACACCACCACACCAAGGCACTGATTCATCCTGCTGTCAGACTGGGCCTTGGGGCTGGCTGGGGCAGCCCTGCTCAAACTTGGCCCCTCATACTGAATCTCAGGGGGGCTGGTGTTATTGTATAGGGCCGGGGCTACACAGCATAATCAATTCCTCAGTTTGAATGGTATCCTTAATACTTTCTAAAGGAGTTAGCATCAGCACAGTAAATAACGGTCCAATATACAAAACAGATTTGAGTAGATGATAACATCTTAAATTCACCATGCACAGTGAGGGGGAGTTTTTTGAGGAACACTTCTGTCTGTCTGTGTGTAACATACATGGTACACTCAGTAGAAGCTACAGGGCCTACAGCACCTTCCCCTTCCCTGCTGTTGCATCCATCTTCTCTAGCCTCCAGCTGCAATCAACCTGCTGCTGTTTCTCTGGAAAGCAGGCCGGTCTGCCGGTGGTCAATATTGATTCAGGGATTGAAGCAACAGCCACTTTGTCAGAGTATAGGGAGCCGGAGACAGTATCTCTATGACTCTCCAGGTGTAAACACAATATGGCTGGCTATCTTACGGCTGGAAGTCAGGGATGGCAACAAGCACAACATGTAATACAATTTAAAACGCACAATGATTCACCTTTAACTCTGATGTTACCCCCTTCCAGACAGCTGCAACAATTTCCTCCCAGATAGGCAACTGACTCCTTTGGGTAGTGAACTGACTCCTTTGGGGTTAGCATGGTAGTGAACGGACTCCTTTGGGTAGTGGACTGACCCTTCGGGTAGTGAATTGACTCCTTTGGGGTTAGCATGGTAGTGAACTGACTCCTTTGGGTAGTGAACTGACTCCTTTGGGGTTAGCATGGTGGTGAACTGACTCCTTTGGGTAGTGAACTGACTCCTTTGGGGTTAGCATGGTAGTGAACGGACTCCTTTGGGTAGTGGACTGACTCCTTTGGGTAGTGAACTGACTCCTTTGGGGTTAGCATGGTAGTGCACTGACTCCTTTGGGTAGTGAACTGACTCCTTTGGGGTTAGCATGGTGGTGAACTGACTCCTTTGGGTAGTGAACTGACTCCTTTGGGTAGTGAACTGACTCCTTTGGGGTTAGCATGGTGGTGAACTGACTCCTTTGGGTAGTGAACTGACTCCTTTGGGGTTAGCATGGTGGTGAACTGACTCCTTTGGGTAGTGAACTGACTCCTTTGGGGTTAGCATGGTGGTGAACTGACTCCTTTGGGTGGTGAACTGACTCCTTTGGGTAGTGAACTGACTCCTTTGGGGTTAGCATGGTGGTGAACTGACTCCTTTGGGTAGTGAACTGACTCCTTTGGGGTTAGCATGGTGGTGAACTGACTCCTTTGGGTAGTGAACTGACTCCTTTGGGGTTAGCATGGTGGTGAACTGACTCCTTTGGGTAGTGAACTGACTCATTTGGGGTTAGCATGGCATAAGGTAGTGAGAGAAACACAATGATGGCTTGCACAACTTACAAAGAGATGAGTTTGATTTCATGACCCTTCACTGGGACTGGGACCAAGCTCATGTAGTTACAGGGTTCTTTAGATGGTGGATGGATGACTCTCTGGCTCAATCCCAAATGCCCTACACCCTGTGCACTTGTGGAGAACTGAGAGGATTTGACAGTTGTAAGCAATATGGTAATAGCTCCCCCTTACCCTCTAATGAACCGTTTGAACATTATTCCAACAGGGTCACCAGGAGGGATCAACCAATGAAGTTGGCCTCTATCATTCTCTATGGCATCAATTCAACTACTTCTTCCTGAGGTGCGTTGAGTTTGCTTGAATGTTTGCTACGTTGCGGAACAGTTTGTACTGAACGACACATTTCACCAAAATGTTCTTGAACAGACTTTGAGGTACTTTTCCTCCCTTTTGGTCGGTGTGGCGAGGTCTGGCTTGAAGCAATAAGTGAGGTATTTAAAGGGCAGTGGCCATGCTGACAGTGTTCCACAACTCAACTCCACCCCGTTTTTCAACTGGTCATTCAGTACAGCACTGTTTACATTCAATTCAACGTTTCAGAATGTAAAAACGTAGTGAACGCAGCCCTGCTCTCTCCCCACAATTACAAACATCTGACCAATCAGAATAGAGTAAAGTAGTTGCTAGGTAGGTCATCAATGAACATTATAATTCCAAACAACTGATTCACCAGAACTAGTCAACAGTGACTAAGAAACAAATATCTGCAATCAAATATTTCTACAATCAAATTGAGACCTAGACCAAGCATTTAATTGCAAAGATTGTACGCACACTTCACAGGAAGTACTCACACACACAAACGTTATCATACTTCAACTGTAATTCTGTCAAAGTTGGTGCTGTGTAACACTTTCAGGTCTGCAGAAAGGAACACCTTCAACTAATGCTGCCCAATTAATCAGGGTCCTGGCACAGAAGTTAATAACAGAGTCAGGTTCCATCCCAAATGGCACCCTTTCCCTATCGTGCACTACTTTTGACCAGAGCCGTATAGGCCCAGCTCAAAAGAAGTGCACTATATAGGATGCCATTTGAGACGCAACCTCAGTCTCCAACAGAGTGACTCAGGGAAAACAAATGAGACCAAAAACACACAGGCACATTGCGGCATGAGAAAAAACATCAATGTAAGTGTGTGGACCACCACCATCCAGGACAACCAAAGCCTTTTTTCTTCTTCATGTGAAAAACAATGTGTTCGTTCACCAACATCTACTGAAAGGTCCCAGGAGATAAATGTCTGAGTTTGGATCTTGTCCACTGTTTGCCATGGATGACTTGTGCAGACAGCCATAGAGGCCACATCACACCTCTCCTGGTGCAAACTCCTACTCAAGGCCTACCTACGCTCTTCTCCTTCCTCATCCATCAAAGCAGAAATCACCCACTACAGCACTACACTACAAAGCTGCAAGCTGCACATTTCTCTTTGTTTCAGAACAGTTCCTATCCATCCCAGCCTAAGGCCTCAATTACACACTGGACCTCCATTATTCCAAAAGGAGACATGGTCTATAAGATTGTCAGGACTACATCCTTTGAGAGCAAAATTATATTACCTTTTACATTTTAGCCATTTAGCAGACGCTCTTATGCAGAGCATATTTTGAAACTGCTTACTATGGTAGATATTAGTCTGCACCTGTGTCCTGCAGCGAGCTGTGCTGTGCTCACACACCACCAAAGAATGAGGAAGACCCACATCCCTGAGCCTGTGGTAAAAAAGGCGACCTTTGTTTTTTTATTTGTGAGTTAGCCATTGGTGACGCTGAACTAGTCAACTCTGAAGGCATTTGCATGATTCTGCCTCTAATTAAAATGCTCTTCAGTGCTTTGATGGAATATGCAGGGTTCAAATCAACGGCCATTCCTCATAGGTCACTTGAACAACTGTAGTCTATAGGGCTCCTTTTGTACTACATATGATGTCACAAAGGGTATCAGGCAGAGTACTACTGAAACTACATATGGCCTCACTGCTGCCATATACTGAGGAATGAGCCAAATAGCTGCACTAAAACCAGGTGTGTAAGGCCACAGCTAAAGTATCACAACAAGCTAATCCAAACCCTGATTCACACACACAACCACGTATAAATACATACAGTATCTCCATTGACCCCAATCAGATTAGACTGAAAGCAGAGTGTGCCAAGACCAAGCTAGGTGTGGCAGTTGGTTGTTAAAAATCGCCTCAGAAAAAACAAAAATTCTGACTTGAGTTGTTAGATGAAAGGAATTCAAATCAGATCCAATCCATTAACTCCTGTTGTCAATGGTTAGGCAAACGTTCCGTTACAAAATGTATAGCACATTAAAAGCGCTCTTTATTTAATGATACAATTAAAGTAGATGCGTTATGTTATTATCCACTCCATTTGACAAATTGACACTGGCCACAGCGAAAATACCATACAATTGTTCCCCAAAAGATATCTCATTCTCAAACTAGTCTAAAATCTATCTGGTTTATTTCTGAGACAGTTAGGTGAAACGTTTTCTTGCTTTCTTGAGAAATAGTCTCAGTACTTAATGTAATGTAATCCAATTTCCTGTTGTGGATTTGCATAATGCAATCAGAGGAAGAGGTGGGAGAGAGTGGAAGATAAATGGGACAGGGCAGAGTTTATTCTCCCAGAACTGATTCTAACAGGTGGATACACTGAGACAGAATCCTCCCTCATCTCCATGCACCACACATGCACGCACTCGCATACACACACACACGCACACGCACACACCCACACACAAACATATGCGCACAAGTGCACACGCACACTTGTAATCTCATTGGTTGGTCTGTGCCCGGGCTTGTTCCAGCGACTTAGGAAGGACCCACAATGCTCTTGACCAGACCACTGATGCATGTTAGGGTGAGGTCTGGCTAGGAATCAGGAGTGCATGTGATTTTGGTCACCCTCCTCCTCCTACGCCTCCCCCGCCCTCCTCCCTCTTTTCCCTCCCTCCCTCCCCCTCCAGCCCAATGTTTCCCTTTCTCCTCCTCCTCCTCTCCACAATGAAAGATTCAGAGGTTACTAACTGCTTGGCTTCCTCTGCGATTATAGCCGGGTTCACTGCCCCTTTATTAATGCAGAGGCACACACCACTGCCATTAGCAGCCATGAGAAGTGGAATGTTCTGACTGAGACCCTGCAGAGCAAACATGTGCACACACACACACACTCTGTGACACACGCATGCACGCACACAAGCATGTACACACACACATACAGACACCGACACACGCACAAGAATGGTCCACCACCCATAGGACATCCAACTAACTTGACACAATTGTGGGAAGCATTGGGGTCAACGTGGGCAATCATCCCTGTGGAACGCTTTCGACACCTTGTAGAATCCATCCCTTGACGAATTGAGGCTGTTCTGAGGGCAAAGGGGGGTGGGGGGTATACTCAGTGTATAAGGAAATATGGTGCATTTCAGATGCAGCCACAGATTCAACATTCCCCAGAACAGCCAACATTGGCCTATATGTGATAGGATAGAGGGTACACTGAGTATAAAAAATATTAAGATTCACCTGGTCAGTCTATGTCATGGAAAGAGCAGGTGTTCTTAATGTTTTGTATACTCTGTATATGTGTTGAGGTAGCTCTTGGACATCGACATTAAGAAGCATGTTTTTCTGGTGCAATAAAGACACTGTATATCTTTATGACATTGTTAACCATTTGAATATGTCATGAACGTAAATGACAAAATGATGGGCCTACTGTATAAGCCTCATGTCTTATCTGCTATCTGGTCTGTCCAAGGCTATAGCATGCCCTTGTTCACCTTCAAGATATTCATAAAAGACAACGGATCCATCCATATATATATATATATAATACAAACTCTAAACTTGTCAATATAAGGAAAATGTACCCATTTTACTTGTGAATTGCCACCAAGCAACACGCTCTAGATTCTTTATAAGATATACTACATGACCAAAAGTATGTGTACACCTGCTTGTCGAACATCTCATTCCAAAATCATGAGCATTAATATGGAGTTGCTCCCCCCTTTGCTGCTATAACAGCCTCCACTCTTCTGGGAAGGCTTTCCACTAGATGTTGGAACCTTGCTGCAGGGACTTGCTTACATTCAGCCACAAGAGCATCAGTGAGGTCGGGTACTGATGTTGGGCGATTAGGCCTGGCTCACAGTCAGCATTCCAATTCATCCCAAAGGTGTTCGATGGGGTTGAGGTCAGGGCTCTGTGCAGGCCAATCAAGTTCTTCCACACCGATCTCAACAAATAATTTCTGTATGGACCTCGCTTTGTGCTCGAGGGCATTGTCATGCTGAAACAGGAAAGGGCCTTCCCCAAACGGTTGCCACAAATTTGGAAGCACAGAATCGTCTAGAATGTAATTGTATGCTGTAGTGTTAAGATTTCCCTCAGAGCCTGAACCATGAAAAACAGCCCCAGACCATTATTCCTCCTCCACCAAACCTTAGTCAGCACTATACATTCTGGCAGGTAGCGTTCTCCTGGCATCCGCTAAATCCAGATTAGTCCGTCGAATTGCCAGATGGTGAAGCATGATACACCACTCCAGCCGACGCTTGGTCTGGTTCTTGGTGATCTTAGGCTTGTGTGCAGCTGCTCGGCCATGGAAACCCATTTCATGAAGCCCCTGACGAATGGTTATTGTGCTGAAGTTGCTTCCAGAGGCAGTTTGAAACGCGGTAGTGAGGGTTGCAACCGAGGACAGGAGTTTTACGTGCTGTGCGCTTCAGCACACGGCGGTCCTGTTCTGTGAGCTTGTGTGGACTACCATTTCGCGGCTGAGCCGTTGTTGCTCCTAGACATTTCCAATTCACAATAACAGCACTTACAGTTGACTGAGGCAGTTCTAGCAGGGCCAAAAATTTGACGAACTGACTTGTTGGAAAGGTGGCATCCTATGATGGTGTCATGATGAAAGACTGAGCTCTTCAGTAAGGCCATTCTACTGCCAATGTTTGTATATGGAGATTGCATGGCTGTGTGCTCGATTTTATACACCTGTCAGCAACGGGTGTGGCTGAAATAGCCAAATACTTTGAATATATAGTGTATATTTTCAAGTTATCACTGATTCGCTAAAATAAACAATGTTTGAATGCTACTTAGGACCGTTCCTATATTGCATGTAATTGTTTTATTTGATTTCAAAACCATCAATCTCGACAGCAAGACCTCTTGGAACTCTAGAGCTCTTAAAGGAGATTTTTACTTTGGCTATAAACCGGGACAATATAAGCTGAAAACGTGACAGTAGCAAGAATGACCTTTATGTTCCTTTATGTTAAGTTTTTTTTCTGTCAGTAATTGATTTACCTGGTCTGACAGCCACAGTAGCAGGTTATCTATCCCTGTCTATAAGCTGTTTTTATTTAGTTTTTCTGCTCAATGTTAATGAATCACTAAATGTGTGAGGAATCAGCACATTTCCTTTTACCTCAGACACCAATCAATGCTGGCGTGGCCCCACAAAGAGAGAAGGACTAAATGGGAGCATTGTTGAACTCACTTACTGTACTGGTACCTAATCCTCGTCCAGACATAGTAGACTACAATCACCTTTGGTGCTATGAGGACTTAAGAAGTATTTTATACATGAGAAAATGAATGCAAAAGATGTATCTCACATGTAGAAGAACAAATTACATTTATATGTAATCATATATGCACAAATACAATATCTAACCATAAAACGCAGTTGGCAGTGTACTGTTTCCTGCCTACCATCCAAGTGATAACTCCAGATGGAATAAGGACAGGTCTGATAAATGTGTTGTTCCAATCAGAAGATAAACAGAGGACCACATGGAGCAGGTAAACATAAGAAGTCTACTGTACACTACACCAGCAGCCGTCGGCTATGTAATCCTCTAAAGCCTGCAGTACATCGAGAACCCTAAATTCAATACAAATCCATGACCCCTCTTATGGAAATAAAGGAAATGAGAAGCTACTGTTCTCTATAAATGTAGGATACTATAGGCCTACTATTTACAAAGCTCTAATGTTGATCACAAGAAACAAATACTTCAAGAGCCCCCTTGGGTCTACTTTGCTTGTTTAAGTTGGTTAAGAACTTGAACAAATACCTATCTGGCCCTTTGCCACCTAATGTGAAACCCAAGTTATCTATTGTAACATGAGTAAATGGAAAAGCTCAATCAACCATGTTGTCTGTCGTGTCCTTCTCCGACGGCTTGAAGCACCTACAGTTACCTTCCACTCTGAGTGTGTGTTGTCACCGGACATCACTCTTTGTTAAGATAAGGCTCAGTCTTTCCTGTACCTTGTGCCAAATACCAATGATCTTGCACAAGAGGAAATAAAAGTTATTTCTTGATTTCAAATAACACACAATAATATCATTAAATATTGACTCAAGAAAGACTTGTTTGAATAATGGCAATACTGAAGTATTTCAACAGCGTCACATATGAAAACCGCTTCGTCATAACTATGACAAACACCTGATTAGGTCAACGACAGTCTCTATCAATGGGAAAGCATCTTAAAGGTCTTGGCCAGTGGTCTTTTGGGTTAGCCTGGTGAAAACACTTTACGATATTCTCCATCATGTACCATGGTGCCATGTGCAGAATTATGCCAGGATAATGTGTACCCATCTCTGACACATTTCTGTTGGTAACTGATTCATTTTAATGGATATGTTTTTTGTGTGTTATTGTTGGCATCACTATCTTACCGAGTGAAGCGTGTAGTGCCATGATGATCACTGGGGGTCAGGGAGCATGTAGGCAGATCCACCTGACTGTGATCAGGATGGGGATGGGTGCCAATGGAAGTGCCCAGATCAGCCCCCTCCCATAACCGCCCCCTAACCCCCCTCTGCTCACCCCACCTCCATGGACTCTGCCCGCTCTGTCTCAACGCTTCTCTGCTCATCCCTTAAATGAATTCATCCACACATCTCTGTCCCTCTAACATCACATTAACCCCGGCCACGGGAGGCATCCTGGCGGAAAGAAATGTCCCTATGTGGCCACATCAGTTTGACCTTACCAACTCTACCCTCAGCCCCCCCCCACCCCTGGCTATAGGCTTGTTTCATCTGCATTTCAACACAGGGCCAACACAACATACCCAACCACCTGCTCATCACTCCCTGCTCTCTAACATTTTACAGGGACCAGGTGTATGAGCAATGGGAAACAGGGGTTTTGGGATGGGGGGCTTTGTGTCACTGTGCACCATCATTTCAACCCCCCAAGCTCAAGAAAATACATTCACAAAACCTTGCTGTTGTCTAATGACAAAATATCTCTATTATTTCCATGGAGAGGGATGGAGTCATTGAGCTAGGTCATGCTACACTGGCTGCTATCTGGAGAACAGAGAGGGTGTAATTGGGGTGCCATTAACGATGACCCAGGACTAGTCATGCAGTATTGGCTCGTAGATTGAGACATGGTGACTGCACAGTCCCACCAGCTGCGTCAGTACCCCCAACCTGTGTGACTCCCCAGCCCCCTGGCTCCCCCAAACCCCCACATGACCCCTTCAGTCTCACAACATACACATACGCACAGACGGTCAAACAAACCTTGAGGACAATATGGGTAAGTAACAACTTAATGAGATAAAATATCACTTTTATGACACATTTATAATTGTAGGAGAGCAATCTAGACCCCACATATTATCTTTGACAACACTTGTATTGTCTTGTAACTAAACATATATTCCATTCGTCAGTATTTTGGGGTGGCAGGTAGCCTAGTGGTTAGAGCGTTGTGCGGTTACTGGATCGAATCCCTGAGCTGACAAGGTAAAAATATGTCATTCTGCCCCTGAACAAGGCAGTTAACCCACTGTTCCCCGGTAGGCCGTCATTGTAAATAAGAATTTGTTCTTGACTGACTTGTCCAACATTACGTATTTAAATGTTTTTAACCATTTCCCTCAAGGTATACAGTGTTAGATTCTTCCAACGCTATAGGAACATTTACTGTGTATTTGAGGATGTGTCCTATTCAGGAATCATTTACATAAATCTTCAGTCTTGGAAACTTTAACCAAGAAAGAAAGGGCAGCCAAATGGGCTGAGGGTGAACAGCACTGATGGCTTGGCTGGCGGACTGCTTCAGTGCCTCTGCCTCCACTTCAGAGCAGTGCAGTGTAGGCCCTGCAGCCTGGGAGGCAGAGGACATCGAGCGGAGCCACAGTTTTACAGTCTGTCCCACTCATAAAGAGTTGCATGGTTTTATGACCCCGTTGCTCAACATCACATGCCTCCACTACCTGGATGTGGCCCGAGATAAGGCTGAGGAGAGAATGAGCCATGTTCTGAGCTCTCTGGCTACTCACAGTCACACTACTCACAGTCCCACTACTCACAGTCTCACAACTCAGTTAGATCAGAGAAAGGAGAGACAAAAAAAAGATGCAGTGACAGCCAAGTATTTATTTTGCTACTGGCAACTACACCAAAAAAAGCCCACTGAATGAGGCTTGTCCGATCCTGGCTCATAACAGCAGCAGTCTATTTTATACCATGGCCTACTTACATTTCTTTATCAGAGGACAGGTCAACCAATATCCCACTATACTGACCCATTGCCATTCAGAAAATTGCACTTCAATGTAAGGGGGACAGTAAAGCACTGAAATGCCCTTGTTTCTTGCAGATTCTATAAATTATGTCTTTATGATTAGCTAATTGCCTTATCCTTGACAGCAGCTTGCACTGAGGGCAGTAAAAGGGGCAGTATTACAAGACGATGGCCCATAAAGAGTTTGGCTCAGATTGTAAGTGGGTGTGTGGGAGGGAGAGGGAGGAATGGTGACTGGCTTTAGGTCAATAACAACTATGTTTTCTTATGGATAATCTGAAACAGGAAGATACTTACTGTATCACTGTGAACTATTCAAATTTTCAATGTCACCACATTGATAATCATAATTTTAAGGAAAAGTAAAAATATCCCTTTCTGTTTCTGTCTCTGTTAGTCTCTCTATCTCTTTCTCCCTCTTTCTCTCTCCCGCTCCCTCTTTCTTTCTCTGCTTTTCTTTCTCTGTCTCTCTCTCTCTCTCTCTCCCTCGCTCTGTGTGTGTGTGGCCAAGATAATAAAAGTGCACATATCTATCAAATTCAAGTGTTGCGGCCCCATGAAAGACAGCCTTTTCAACCTTTAACCTGCTTCCCACCTCGTCATGCAACCCCATGTTGGCTAATCCCGTCAAGACAGAAATCAGATAGGAGCTTCTTTTCTCAAGTGTTTTAAAGTTGTTTGCTTTCTCCTTTATAGATTCATTTTATGATCACCTTTGTACTATAAAAACCATATCAGTGGGAGAACTGCTTGGATCCAGGGGTAAGAAAAACAGCTGAAACTGCTAAAGACAATATATGGGAAAATATCGCACTGTACAATCACAGACTGTTCCATAGTGATGCACAACATGTCAGTGTTGTTCTGAAATTCCTCTCACCCTTCACACCATCATTAGCATGACCAGAAAGTCCCCACAAAGATGACTAACGTTTTGTTTTTTCATTAGTCTAAATGGGTTTATTAATGAGTTCATAACACATGAGTGATACTGGACCAGAGAGAAACTGCATAGCGTGACTGCCTCAGACTACTTCCTGCATTGCTTTGCAAAGAGCCTCATGGCTGTTGGCTGCCCAATCCATTCAGAGGAAGCCATTAGAACAAACGACTCTCGGGGGCAGCAAAGCAGACCGGGCATGACATTTAGAAACCTAATCACCTCCCAGTCTCCTATGCAAGGACAAACCACACAGACTGTCTGCATACAAACACAATGAAGGCAAGGAGAGGTGAGGGACTTCTACTAATATCCCCATGCAAGGTCCTTGTTTTATCCACAAGGCTGCTGGACATACAGTGCCTTCGGAAGGTATTCAGACCCCTTGACTTTTCCCACATTTTGTTAGGTTATAGCCTTATTTTTAAATTAATTAAATATTTTTTTCCCCTCATCAATCTACACGCAATACCCTATAATGACAAAGCAAAAACAGGTTCGTAGAAATGTTTGCTAAAACTGAAATATTACATTTACATAAGTATCCAGACCCTTTACTCAGTACTTTGTAGAAGCACCTTTGGCTGCGATTACAGCCTCGAGTCTTCTTGGGTATGACGCTACAAGCTTGACACACCTGTATTGGTGAGTTTCTCCCATTCTTCTCTGCAGATCCTCTCAAGCTCTGTCAGGTTGGACGGGGGGCGTTGCTGCACAGCTATTTTCAGGTCTCTCCAAAGATGTTAGATCGGGTTCAAGTCCAGGCTCTGTCTGGGCCACTCAAGGACATTCAGAGACTTGTCCCGAAGCCGCTCCTGCATTGTTTTGGCTGTGTGCTTAGGGTCATTGTCCTGTTTCGAAGGTGAACCTTCGTCCCAGTATGAGCTCCTGAGCGCTCTGGAGTAGGGTTTCATCAGGATCTTGACTAGTCTCCCAGTCCCTGCAGCTGAAAAACATTCCACAGCATGATGTTGCCACCACCATGCTTCCCCGTAGGGATGGTGCCAGGTTTCCTCCAGATGTGACGCTTGGCATTCAGGTCAGAGTTCAATCTTGGTTTCATCAGACCTCCCTGAATAAGGCCCTTCTCCCTCGATTGCTCAGTTTGGCCAGATGGCCAGCTCTAGGAAGAGTCTTGATGGTTCCAAACTTCTTCCATTTAAGAATGATGGTGGCCATTGTGTTCTTGGGGACCTTCAATGATGCAGAAATGTTTTGGTACCCTTACCCAGATCTGTGCCTCAACACAATCCTGTCTCAGAGCTCTACGGACAATTTCTTCGACCTCATGGCTTGGTTTTTGATCTGACATGCACTGTCAACTGTGGGACCTTATATAGACAGGTGTGTGCCTTTCCAAATCATGTCAAATCAATTGAATTTACCACAGGTGGATTCCAATCAAGTTGTAGAAATATCTCAAGGATGATTAATGGAAACAGGATGCACCTGAGCTCAATTTTGAGTTTCATAGCAAAGGGTCTGAATACTTACGTAAATAAGGTATTTCTGTTTTTTGCAAATGTTTCTATAAACCAGTTTGGCTTTGTCATTATGGGTTATTGTGTGTAGATTGATGTTTAATCCATGTTAGAATAAGGCTGTAACGTAACAAAATGTGGAAAAAGTCAAGGGGTCTGAATACTTTCCGAAGGCATTGTAGGTCTAGAATGAGAGATGAGACAATGAGAACACTCTTGAGGAAGAAAGCCAACATTCACTTTGAAACAGAAACTTTCCCGATTCCCTTTACATACACTTCCTGTCTCTCAACCACACGCATCCATTCTGTTCTCCCTCACTCTCTCTCGCTGTCTTTCTCTTTCCCCCTGGTGGTATCAGACACTGTTAATGATTATTACCTTGTTCTGTTTCAGAGCCACCAAGCCGCCAGCTGACACCTGAAGGTGGGGAAAGGGGTTATTCCCCTTCATCCCAGGGTAACCCAGTGAGCACGGAGAAGAATGATGTCACATGGCTGTATCACGTGCATTGCTCGTAGAGGACATAGAGGACGTGTTACCGGTAGCTGAATACCTGATGTCTCAACTATGAGTCCTGTTCTGGCTATGAGCTGTGTAATTGTCCAATAGAATAAACATAATCCTTGTGTTTTCCCCTCAGACATGGAGGATGAAATCCAGAACAGGGCTTCTATGACCGTAGCTGTGATTCTGCACAACATCCAGGTCTTCGTGGACAGCAACGAAGCAGGACCGTCCTCCCCTGGGGCTTTATCCCTTCAAGGCCTCTACACTTCTGTCACAGATGACTTGGTGCCTAGACTGCAGTGACAGCGGAAGTTCTGGATCAGAACATGGAGTACAACCCGGCTACCACGCCCTCAGAGGGAAGGGCCTCCACCCATTCGTCTTAGACAACCCAGCACACTCTCCAGGGGACCATTTCTGTTGCGGTCATGGACCATACCCTCTTCACATCTGGATCGGAGATCCAAAGTGAGCTTCTCTCCACAGAGGAGAAACTGGAGCTGGTCAGGGTGGTCATTGGAATTTTCGTTGACCAGCCTGGTTGCTTCCGCCCGGCTGTGACCAGCATCTCTGCAGAATCGTTGGTTGACAAAGTGATAGTGGCCTGTAACATTGTCATGGTTATGCTTATAAATTATTATACAGTGCAGAAAACAATTATTGAGGAGGAAGAGGTAGGCATGGAGGCTACCCCCTGCTGGTACAGTGCCTGAACCACACCTTGGTGGAGGATGTGGCCAGTGAGCTGGAGGTCATGAGAGTTCATCCTCGGGTAACCCCAATCCGGTCCACCATTAGTGAGGCAGTGTTGGGGGGGGGGGCTAAGGGACGCCTATCAAGCCTTCAGTGAGGGGTCCCTCCTTGTCTTTGCACCAATGCCTTTGGAGGTGCAGCAGGCCAGCAGCCCTGTCAGGGAGATGGACTCCCATCAGTCCTATTTCAGCCAGGTCTGATCTTGACAGTAACAACAGTGGCGGGTGTACCAGTTGCTCCTGGACACCAAGATGGGCCGGGTGCCAAGAGCAAGTGGGAACCTGTTCTCAAAAACATGGCGGCCAACTGCAGACTATCCAAAGAGCTCTTCACAGACCTGATCTGTATCATCATAGAGCAATGAAGAATCTTGTGGAAAACAACTTGGGCCTGCTACACACCGCGCCAGGAGAAGCACCCTGGTTGAATGACAACTTGATTTTGAAAGACGATTGGGCGTCCACCAGATCCAGTAATGAGTCACTGCACAGCGACAACACCTGGGGTGTATTCATTATGACGATTATGTTGCAAAACATTTTGTATGTTGCAAAATGTTAGTTTGTCTTAATTGTATGTTTTCAATGCATTGTCATTCTACAGTGTTCCTTCCAACTTCTTCCAGCTGCTTATTATTTTTTTAAGAGAGACATGACTGAACTACAACTTTCTTTTAAGGACAAAACATAACTCAACAGCTTTTGGAGTAAACCGTTTCTGTTGCAAAACATTTTTCAACAGGTGAAACCTTTTGCAACAGATCAGCATAATGAAACCCCCCCTGGTCGTGTGGGGTGACACCTCGTGGGGTGTGGGGCGCTCTGGTGAGGGACAGTTCCCTGGACATCCCTAAACCAGGACCACCGGGAGGCGTTAAGGGCCATCTGCCAGGTCCTGAGCACCAGGCAGCAAGACATCTTCCAGAAGACCTGCAACAACCCTGAAAAGGCCAGGGATATTGTCCATAAAGGTAGGCTACATTTATAAGCTGTTTCACACACTAGATGGCCCACTTCAGGACTGTAATATGAAGTTGTAACATTGGAGATGTAGGTGGGTCATAATACATTTGCTGTCTGGTCAAATACTCCATAGTGCTAAGCAGTAAACAAAGAAAGTTTTAGGTTCAAAACAACCTCTTAAGGATCCGCCCCTTTTTCTCAATTTTCGCCTAAAATGACATACCCAAATCTAACTACCTGTATCTCAGGACCTGAAGCAATGATATGCATATTATTGGTACCATTCTATAGGAAACACTTTGAAGTTTGTGGAAATGTGAAAGGAATGTAGGAGAATATAACACAATAGATCTGGTAAAAGATAATACAAATAAAATAAAAAACGTTATTCTGTAAAAAAATGTAATGCAAGAGAAAGGCCACAGTATTGCAGCAGTGTATCTGCAAAGTTGTAGACTGATCCAATGAACCATTGCATTTATGTTCAAAATGTTGTATCAAGACTGCCCAAATGTGCCTAATTTGTTTATTAATAACTTTTCATGTTCAAAACTGTGCACTCTCCTCAAACAATAGCATTTTATTATTATCACTGTAATAGCTACTGTAAATTGGACAGTACAGTTAGATTAACAAGAATTTAAGCTTTCTGCCAATATCAGATATGTCTATGTCCTGGGACATTTTCTTGTTATTTACAACCTCATGCTAATCGCATTAGCCTACGTTAGCTCAACAGTCCCGTGGACGGGACACCGAGTTAAGTGTGACTATGTTTTCTTAGGATTGGATTCTGGGACTAGGGCCAATGTCCCTGAGGTCACCAATGAGGAGGGCCATGTAGGGAGTCCCACTCAGGTGCTGGACCAATCCTCACATAAGCTGGAGAGGATCTTCAGCCACTCCATACTGGCTGGGCCCTCTACCTCAGCAATGGCAGGATTTGTAGCCCCTGCCCAAAAGGTGGTGGAGGTGAGAGTTGCTTCTTCATATGGCCAAGAGGCCAGGCAGGACCTGCTGGAGATGGCTCCTTCCATCCTGCAGGGAGAGATCCTGGCTGAGGAAGACATCCAGCCTCACAGCACCCACAGGGTGATTGTCATCAACTTAGAGACTCTCAGAGACATCATCTAGGGGGTCATGGTTTGCAGTGACTGTATTACCGCCACACCGGCGGTCACGAGTCGTGAAGGCAGTCAAATTCCACAAAACCCATCATCTTTCTATAGGCGAGGCCTACTATATTTATTTCTCAACTTTCCTAATATTAAGCACATTGCTTACCTTTACAACAGGAGTACAGTCTACCTGGCTGGCATGAAAATGAACCACAGGAAAAGCGTCCTCCATTCGCTATTTAAGTGCATAGATGACATGTATTTTTTCCCCTGCCCCTGTTTCAAGACAAGTGCATGACAATGGTCCATTCTAAATCAAAATAAATTTCACACATATTATTTAGTATATGTAAAGACAGACTAAATCAAGAACAGTCTGATGTGTGACAATATTAGCCTATCACTTGTGAATGATATATTATCACTTGTGAATGATGCCCAGCTTAAGGCAAAAAACAATACCTTTTATTTGCGACTTGTTTGAATGATAGTCGCACACCTCATGTATGTCACGTTCGTTTAGAGATGGATTGGACCAAGGTGCAGCGTGGTGGGCGTACATTTTTCTTTTATTTAAATGACACCGAAAAAAACAACAAAATACAAAAAAACGAACGTAAAACTACATGCAGTGCAGAAAGCAACTACACACAAACAAGATCCCACAAACTATGGCTTCACCATGTTTCATTGAAATGTACAGCTGTGTGTCATCCGCATAGCAGTGAAAGTTGACATTATGTTTTCGAATGACATCCCCAAGAGGTAAAATATATAGTGAAAACAATAATGGTCCTAAAACGGAACCTCGAGGAACACCGAAATGTACAGTTGATTTGTCAGAGGACAAACCATTCACAGAGACAAACTGATATCTTTCCGACAGATAAGATCTAAACCAGGCCAGAACTTGTCCATGTAGACCAATTTGGGTTTCCAGTCTCTCCAAAAGAATGTGGTGATCGATGGTATCAAAGGCAGCACTAAGGTCTAGGAGCACGAGGACAGATGCAGAGCCTCAGTCTGACGCCATTAAAAGGTAATTTACCACCTTCACAAGTGCAGTCTCAGTGCTATGATGGGGTCTAAAACCAGACTGAAGCATTTCGTATACATTGTTTGTCTTCAGGAAGGCAGTGAGTTGCTGTGCAACAGCTTTTTCTAATATTTTTGAGAGGAATGGAAGATTCGATATAGGCCGACAGTTTTTTATATTTTCTGGGTCAAGGTTTGGCTTTTTCAAGAGAGGCTTTATTACTGCCACTTTTAGTGAGTTTGGTACATATCTGGTGGATAGAGAGCCGTTTTTTATATTTTCTCGGTCAAGTTTTGGCTTTTTCAAGAGAGGCTTTATTACTGCCACTTTTAGTGAGTTTGGTACATATCCGGTGGATAGAGAGCCATTTATTATGTTCAACATAAGGAGGGCCAAGCACAGGAAGCAGCTCTTTCAGTAGTTTAGTTGGAATAGGGTCCAGTATGCAGCTTGAAGGTTTAGAGGCCATGATTATTTTCATCATTGTGTCAAGAGATATAGTACTAAAACACTTGAGTGTCTCCCTTTATCCTAGGTCCTGGCAGAGTTGTGCAGACTCAGGACAGCTGAGCTTTGGAGGAATACGCAGATTTAAAGAGGAGTCCGTAATTTGCTTTCTAATGATCATGATCTTTTCCTCAAAGAAGTTCATGAATTTATTACTGCTGAAGTGAAAGCCATCCTCACTTGGGGAATGCTGCTTTTTAGTTAGCTTTGCGACAGTATCAAAAATTAATTTTCCAATTTTCTGGAAGCTTGCTTCAGAGCTCGGGTATTTTCTGTATACCAGGGAGCTAGTTTCTTATGACAAATGTTTTTAGTTTTTAGGGGTGCAACTGCATCTAGGGTATTGCGCAAGGTTAAATTGAGTTCCTCAGTTAGGTGGTTAACTGATTTTTGTCCTCTGACGTCCTTGGGTAGGCAGAAGGTGTCTGGAAGGGCATCAAGGAATCTTTGTGTTGTCTGAGAATTTATAGCACAACTTTTGATGCTCCTTGATTGGGGTCTGAGCAGATTATCTGTTGCGATTGCAAACATAATAAAATGGTGGTCCAAAAAACATTAAGATATACAACATTTATTCCATGGGACAAAACTAGGTCCAGAGTATGACTGTGGCAGTGAGTAGGTCCAGAGACATGTTGGACAAAACCCACTGAGTCGATGATGGCTCCGAAAGCCTTTTGGAGTGGGTCTGTGGACTTTTCCATGTGAACATTAAAATCACCAAAAATTAGAATATTATCTGCTATGACTACAAGGTCCGATAGGAATTCAGGGAACTCAGTGAGGAACGCTGTATATGGCCCAGGAGGCCTGTAAACAGTGGCTATAAAAAGTGATTGAGTAGGCTGCATAGATTTCATGACTAGAAGCTCAAAAGATGAAAACGTCATTTTTTTTGTTGTAAATTGAAATTTGCTATCGTAAATGTTAGCAACACCTCCGCCTTTGCGGGATGCACGGGGGATATGGTCACTAGTGTAACCAGGAGGTGAGGCCTCATTTAACACAGTAAATTCATCAGGCTTAAGCCATGTTTCAGTCAGGCCAATCACATCAAGATTATGATCAGTGATTAGTTCATTGACTATAACTGCCTTTGAAGTGAGGGATCTAACATTAAGTAGGCCTATTTTGAGATGTGAGGTATCACGATCTCTTTCAACAATGGCAGGAATGGAGGAGGTCCTTATCCTTGTGAGATTGCTAAGGCGAACACCGCCATGTTTAGTTTTGCCCAACCTAGGTCGAGGCACAGACACAGTCTCAATGGGGATAGCTGAGCTGACTACACTGACTGTGCTAGTGGCAGACTCCATTAAGCTGGCAGGCTGGCTAACAGCCTGCTGCCTGCACCCTATCTCATTGTGGAGCTAGGGGAGTTAGAGCCCTGTCTATGTTGGTAGATAAGATGAGAGCACCCCTCCAGCTAGGATGGAGTCCGTCACTCCTCAGCAGGCCAGGCTTGGTCCTGTTTGTGGGTGAGTCCCAGAAAGAGGGCCAATTATCTACAAATTCTATCTTATGATAATGGTGTTTTCCCGCTAATGGAACATTTGAGCTTATAGCCTACTGCCGTGTGCGCATTGCTGCATTTATAATGTGAAGAAGTAGCCTAATAGTTTATCACATTTTAAGCTAAATGTTCTGATCTGTTGCATCAGCCTCATTGCGTAAAAAATAATTTGTTGATGCTTGTGGTTGTCACGTCCGTCGTTAGAATGAGACCAAGGTGCAGCGTGGTAGGCGTACATTTTTCTTTAATAAATGAACACCGAACAAAACCAACAAAACGAACAAACGAAACGTGAAGCTATATAACTAGCGCTGACAGGCAACAAAACATAGACAAGATCCCACAACAGAAAGTGGGGAAAAGGGCTGCCTAAGTATGATCCCCAATCAGAGACAACGATAGACAGCTGCCTCTGATTGGGAACCATACTCGGCCAAAAACAAAGAAATAGACAACATAGAATGCCCACCCCAAATCACACCCTGACCTAATCAAATAGAGAAATAAAACGTCTCTCTAAGGTCAGGGCGTGACAGTGGTTGTATTAATTTGGGATCTATCGCATCCCACAACTGTCCCAGAGTATGTTTGGAATATTTCTTTCTTTCACAGAATAGGTCAACTTTTGTACTATGGGGGAGAGTAGATTGACATAGGCTAGTGCCTTTGCTGTTCGTTAGGCCTACTCATCTTGTTGGCTGATGAAAAGTAAATGTGGACAGTTCTTCCAAAATCTTCAACACGCACCTCGGAATTGGATAAGGATACAAGCAGTTGTGTCCCCAAAGTGGCTGTATTCACTTGTAGCCTGTGAGAAAGACCAGATCACGTGATGGAGAGCCATGTGAGTGAGAGGTGATTCAGAGCACGAGAAGGGAACAGCGGCCAGTGGCCGCAAAAGGCATGGATTTGTTTAGAGTGTATTACGGCCACACAAAGGGGATACCGCCGGGAAATTCGAGGCATTATCAAGTGCTTGTCAAGTTGTGAATGAGAGACTGATGAAGTGTGTACAGCCTGCGCAAAAAAAACTAAGCAGAGCTCATGCCTTTCAAGCGACTTTTTTCAAATCATCATTAGAGTCGTGTCATGCAGCCTTACAATGTATTAAAAATTCAAACATATAGCTAAACGTTAGTAGAACAACTAAAGTTACATGAATAACTCTGAATTAATATAGGAGTACCTTCTCAACACGAAATAGCCGCCCTCAAATCGTTTGGAGAAAATACCCTTTCTATTTTTTTCAGCCTTGTTCAATAGTATTCTTCATACAATAAAATAATGCCACAGAATTCTAACCAAATCTTGTCTGCTAAATGAACTACTGTAGCCCACAGCCATTTGACATAGCCAGATCAGGACCTAACATAAGGAGAGCTCAGAGTATGCTATTCTGTTCTTCTGAAATACACTACATTTTCTTCATATCATGTTTGTTTAGACCTAAATAATAAATAAATAATGGATTTATTGTGACGGTGTAGGCTATATTACATGGATTTATTAGACTTTTTAAAATTTTCCAAAGGTTTGCATCAGTGGCTTGTAGGCTATGTGTGGAAGCCAGGAAATGCTAAACGTGTTTATGTTAATTAACGTTCAATTACCGTGAGACCGACAGTTATTTGATTGCAGTTATTTGCTTGACAATCACCGGCTGACGAAATGTTGTGACCACCACAGCTCTAGTCATGGGTCACCTGACATTCACTCCAAGCTGGAAGGGTGAAGGTAATCACCCCTTTCTAGCTCCAATCGATGCTCTTCATCAACATACAGAATGTTCTGAAGGATATGGCTGGTTTTGCCGTTGTATTCAGCCAACAGGAGAGCATTCAGTTCAGGGGTGATGACGCAGTGGCCCCCATTGTGGAGGCTTCTGCTGATAGACTATCCCTAGGGTCAAAGGAAAAACATTCCCCAACTGCACGAAGCACGCTACGGTCGTGATATTGCCATTCACTGCATATCTGAGACCATCGCATACACCACATTCTGTGCGACTCGAGCCGTTTCCCCTATCCAGCTGTTCCATTCTCAGTGTAGCCTACTGCTACAGGTAACTCCCAAAATAAAAGAATCCCCAACATAAAGTGTCTTAATTGGGCGTTGGGCCACCACGAGCCAGATCAGCTTTAATACGCCTTGGCATAGATTCTACAAGTGTCTCGAACTTCTTGTGTGGAAGCACCTGCTTTATACTTAGTATCCTTCATTTACTCAAGTGTTTCCTGTATTTTAACAGTAACCTGTAGAATGGAAGGAGAGGTATCACAAGAGTCGCTAAAAAATGGAATATAAAGTAGCAGATAAAGTTCGGAATGACACAATTTCATGTGTATAACATGTAAAGACCTGCATCACTATACTGGGAGCTTTTCCGTTTCTAAAATGATGTATCTGGGTGTTTTTGGAGCGTTTGTTCATGTTTTTTCAGAGCCCCCATAGTGCACAACGAGGATGAGGAAATTAATCACTGGTTGGTTGTAAAAATAATAATTCTCCTTTAAGGACAATATAGAAAAGACAATGGGTCTGAAAATGTTAACTTACTAAATTTCAGAGAGCTTTTAAAAGTGCCTTCATTGGGTTGGCTTGCCACCCACAGATTTTGATGTGCCAGGTTCCGGTCATGCCGAAAAGTGTGTTCACCCCCTGCATCACAATGGGCTAAAACAGGGTTTCACAGGGTGTTTTTTGTAGTCTAACATATCTTAATGGTATAAAAGTATACACTTCACACACATAGTTATTCAAATTGAAGAAGACACCTATATCATGTCATATTGAGATGAAATGTATTTAAGTTTGTGTTTACATCCAAATATTACATTTTATATACAAATCGGTCTGTATAGGCTTTCACCATAACATGGCCCAGGCGTAAGTAAGTAGAGCTAGAACGGCCCATAGGGACAAGAGCCAATATTCTGTTTCTGTTGCGTGAAGCAGCTTGATGTGCAAGTACATCTCCTGGACAGGACACTAGTCTGTCAAAGGGCCTTACCCCCCAAATCAATCTTCTTAATGCTCCTCAGTGGCAAGCAGAGAGACATCAGCTCCCATTTTAAGTCTTTGGTAGGACTCAACCGGGGATCGAACTCCCATCCTTCCAATCTCAGGGGCGAGACATTAACCACAAGGCCACTGATTTGGTTCCAGGTGTCGTTTATGTGTAAAAAAAAAAATCTCTAAAATGCCATATTGTGTAAAATGTTTATATTTCTATAACTTATATGAAAGCATTTTTATGGCCTAAAGGACATTCTTTGATATAGACAAATGTTTTCATGTTTTTATGAGTGTTTGAGTTTAGGTCCATTACTGGCCTCTGTCTTCTTAGACATCTTTCACAGTAAGGAAACATGGTTTCTTTCAGCATTTCTCAAACTATTTTTGTGCTTGGGACCGGCAAGCATGGCTTTCTTCCTCTGGGGACCACATATAATTGTGTTAAGATAGTATTACATGAACATTTAAGCTTTTTGATTCAGGAGGTATAAGAAACAAATGTGTGAAAATAATTTGATGAAACCTTTGAATTTGGCATTACTGCCATTACGTCAATAAAACCACTAAATAACACAAAAAGATACTGTATGTCAGGTAGCCCTGGTTTGATATACATCTAAAGTATTTATGGTTTGTAGAGACTGAAATGTGTCTGGTAATCATCTGGAAGTGTGTGTGTGTGGAAAAGAAGATCTGCATTGCTTTCAAATGCAATTTTGTCACAGTCCCTTCTAACACGTCCTGCATAGCCTGTTAGGCCCAGAGGGAAACAGAAGACATGTGCATGTTACTGAGAGTCGTGTCTTTCAGGGATGGTGTCACAATAGCTGATAGCTAAAAGCAACCGTTTCAAAGTTAGAGCCACATTTGTTGGAACAAAACTGAAATTGATATGTTTGATGCAACCACATTTAAGAAAGGAACAGTGCTGTTTTGTAAAAGAGCTGTTGTTTACCTTGGTAAAGGTGGTGGATCCTGAGGCCATGAGGATTCGTCTGACTCTGCTGTGGAGCCGCTGCATGGACTCATCATCCACACGCAGGAAACACTGGGCAGTACGCTCCTTGGTCACCTAAGCACACACGAACACACACACGGAAACACACTGACACACACACACACACAAACAGTAAGCACAGTGTTCTCACCGCATTTATTATACAGTTAAAGGGATAGTTTCCTAAAAATGAAAATGAATGACTTCTGTTGTTATCAAGCACCTAGTGATTCACAACAAGTTAGTACAACGGACAACAGTGTAGCAGCATATCAGTTCCAGTCAGCCACAGTGATGAGGGTCTGACTGTTTCTGGTGACGGCTGCCATGATCATTTAGCACATCACTGTCTCCCTGTATTGCCATGGAGACGCAGGACAGGGCCAACTGAAAAACCAAGTTTTAACCATGTAACATCCCTCTTCCTCAGACCCTTTTCTCTCCATCCCTTCATCCCTCCGATTCCCCTCTGCCCTCGTTCTGCAGGTTCCAGACTCCGTCCTTGTGGGTGAACTCCTCGTAGCTGGTGTGACACTTGGGCAGGATGTGGCATTTGAAAGCACACATGTTGAAGAGCAGGTTATGGTTGTCTTTGTTGCGGACGGAGACAAAGCTGTTCTACCACAGGACCATGCATGGTCACAGAGCGAAGCAGGAGGTTCTTAACCTTTTACTGCAGCTAAATCAGGGTCACACAGAGTGTTTTTTGGTAGTCTTTAACAAATCTACTTTGAAACAAAAGTATACACCTCACACACATGGTTATGGGCTAAAAAAGAAGAAGACACCTGTACTATGTCAGATATAGAGTTGAAATGTATTAAATGCTGAGTTTGCATCCCAATATTACGTTTTATATACTGTACATCACAGAAGCCTGTAATGTTTGACATAGAAACACTGGATGTTATGCAAAAAAAGCAAAAAAAGAATTAAAACAATATTAATTATGAAAAATATTAAAAACGTTCCACCCATGAGGCCACTAGATCATTTGACTGCAGGAAAGGGCTACTAGAACACCCCGGACGGTTACAGAGATGGAGGGTCAACTATTAATTCACAAGATATGAATATCGCTGTTCCTCCCATTCAAGCTGGTAGAAACATAGATAAGTTGAAAATGCAGTGACTCTGCAGAGCTCAACTGACACAATGCTGACTTCTGAGGTGTAAACATAGCTGCAATAACCAGAATCACAACATCGGTGAAGCAGGGAAAATTACAAATGTGCAGAGTACATCTCACATAAGTATTTAATTATTTTCTCAACTATTTCATGACTTTTCCATATGAACACCATCTTAAAGATCAAGCAACAGGGGGAAGGGAACTCACAGGTTGACTTTGTGCTATATCAGTCTCATCCTGGCATCTCTGGGCCTATGTTCTCATTGTTGGGGTCAGGGTGCTCCGTTAGGTACCTCTGGATCAGGTCCCTGGCCTCATCAGCTGAGATCCTGGAAGAAGGAGAAAAGAGGAGTACACGTCAATCACTGAGCTTCTACAGATCAGTTTGGACAGAATACATGGTGTTTACCAAATCAGGCGACTGTGAGGTGACTGTACATCAGATCTCTCCCTCTCTAAATAGAGCCCTAAAGATGTAAACACACTCTGCAGGAGCACCATAGACTAGTGATCTACCCTGACAGCTTTTAACACACACACACACACACACACACACACACACACACACACACACACACACACACACACACACACACACACACACACACACACACACACACACACACACACACAGGCAATAATAAGTGAATTACTGTACATGCAGAATTTTTACAGGCAGCATTTTAGACCCAGTAGCCTGCTGTACAGTAAACATCCTGTATTTACAATTTCACACCTGGAAATTAGGGGCATTTCACACATACTAACACGCTGAATTCAGAACTCTATCCAGCATTTCACACATATCCCTGCTATTACACACAGTCCTTGCACTCTCTCCATGACAAAAACGACTGTGATTATTACATTTACAGACCATTTTAGATGCTGCCATTTCCTCTGATCATTTGTTTGAGGTAGCGGTAATATTTCCATGAATCTATTTCTGCTTGGCTGCCGTATGTATCACACACACAAACACCCCACCTCGTATCTCGTTAATAATGTACTGATGGCAATACTGAAGTTAGTGACCCATAGCAACACCCTTAATCACACAATACACCCAGCGTATGATTATAATAAATATTCTATAGATTATGTCTCAGTCATGTGCACATCATTTTGGGGGTTGTGCAAAAAAAGGACAAATCTGATACAGGAAGGATACATTCTCCATATTGTGTCCTCCTAAATCAGCATGGTGAACAGAGCTGGAGCAGAGGGTTTTCATTGTAAAATATGAGCTAAGCATCATACAGCACCCATGAGTGACAGCTGAAACAGATCAGTCTCACTCCCACTCTCCCAGTCCATGATAAAGACTCATCTTTTCCTTGCAGAGCCTATGATTTATTTTCTTCTACCACCATCTAGTGGCTATTTAGTGTATGCCGTTTCTAGAGTAGAGCCAGAATTATTTGATGTAATATAATAATCTAAGTATCAAAAGGATCATGATCAACATAAATGTGTGGCTAACTGGTTAAGACAGGGAACGTGCACAGGACAGTTGGGCCTGGATGGACATTTGGTCCTTTGCTTATGGATAATTTTAGCTATTAAGCTAGCTAGTTGAGTTAAGTAAACTGAGCAGTGGCGACATGTTATTCAGGGCAGGTGGGGCAGAGCCTGTTTTGCATGTTGTTTTGGCATTAATACATGTCACATATCAGTTTGCAAACATTGTAAAAAATAAATAAAAATCTGCATACAAACATGGTATCTTTTTTGCTTTCTTGAATAAGACAGCTCCAAAATGGAAGTGTTTCGGCCCAGCTCAGTGCTTTTTGTGATGTTGGGGCAGCCAGCGAAAAATACAGAGCGTAGGGGTTGGTAATGTTCTCTAGTTAAGCCGTGATTGGCTCAGTGTTCTGTCACTCATGGGGACACTACGTCACCACAAATCTATGGGGAGAGCTCGAAAATCCAAGCCCCTTGGGTGCTGCCATTGAGTTACATTAGAAGTGCCCATCCAAGGTCATTGGCCACAGATAAAATGACCTCAAATCATGTTATAGCTACCGTAGCTTTGATTGGACGGATCGCGTCAACATCATACATACTTAGCAACCTAGACAAGCAGTCACCATCATGAATCACGTTGACAATCTACTGGCAAATCCTTTTCAATATTAAAATGAATTATTGATAAAATGTATCAATGCTCATCGGCCATTGGACATAAACATTACACAACAAGTTGGAAATCACAAATTCAACAATAAGTGGTTTGCAAGAAATCAGTGGCTAACTGCAAGCATTACAAATAAATCACTATCCTGCTATTCAGATGAGTGGGTGTGTGGTTCAAGTCTGGGTTTAAGGGTCTCTTTTCCAAGCTTAAAATTATAAACATTCAACACCATGGGCCAGAAAAGGTTGAATACATTGGCAATGCTGTCATTCCAGCATGACTTCTGCCATGTTCAAAACAACTGGAAAGTAGGAACTGAGGAAATCTCAGACTTCAGTGAGTTCAAGACAACTGAGAACTCTGAAAAAAAATAGCTCAGACTGGGAAAATATGTTTTTTTAATTTTTTTTATTTATTTCACCTTTATTTAACCAGGTAGGCTAGTTGAGAACAAGTTCTCATTTGCAACTGCGACCTGGCCAAGATAAAGCATAGCAGTGTGAACAGACAACACAGAGTTACACATGGAGTAAACAATAAACAAGTCAATAACATGGTAGGGGAAAAAAAAGAGAATCTATATACAATGTGTGCAAAAGGCATGAGGTAGGCAATAAATCGAATAATTACAATTTAGCAGATTAACACTGGAGTGATAAATCATCAGATGATCATGTGCAAGAAGAGATACTGGTGTGCAAAAGAGCAGAAAAGTAAATAAATAAAAGCAGTATGAGGGGTGAGGTAGGTAAATTGGGTGGGTAGTTTACAGATGGACTATGTACAGCTGCAGCGATCGGTTAGCTGCTCGGATAGCAGATTTTTAAAGTTGTTGAGGGAGATAAAAGTCTCCAACTTCAGAGATTTTTGCAATTCGTTCCAGTCGCAGGCAGCAGAGAACTGGAAGGAAAGGCGTCCAAATGAGGTTTTGGCTTTAGGGATGATCAGTGAGATACACCTGCTGGAGCGCGTGTTGCGGGTGGGTGTAGCCATCGTGACCAGTGAACTGAGATAAGGCGGCACTTTACCTAGCATAGCCTTGTAGATGACCTGGAGCCAGTGGGTCTGACGACGAACATGTAGCGAGGGCCAGCCGACTCGGGCATACAGGTCGCAGTGGTGGGTCGTATAAGGTGCTTTAGTAACAAAACGAATGGCACTGTGATAAACTGCATCCAGTTTGCTGAGTAGAGTATTGGAAGCTATTTTGTAGATGACATCGCCGAAGTCGAGGATCGGTAGGATAGTCAGTTTTACTAGGGTAAGTTTGGCGGCGTGAGTGAAGGAGGCTTTGTTGCGGAATAGAAAGCCGATTCTTGCTTTGATTTTGGATTGGAGATGTTTGATATGAGTCTGGAAGGAGAGTTTGCAGTCTAGCCAGACACCTAGGTACTTATAGATGTCCACATATTCTAGTTCGGAACCGTCCAGGGTGGTGATGCTAGTCGGGCGTGCGGGTGCAGGCAGCGAACGGTTGAAAAGCATGCATTTGGTTTTACTAGCGTTTAAGAGCAGTTGGAGGCCACGGAAGGAGTGTTGTATGGCATTGAAGCTCGTTTGGAGGTTAGATAGTACAGTGTCCAAGGAAGGGCCGGAAGTATATAGAATGGTGTCGTCTGCGTAGAGGTGGATCAGGGAATCGCCCGCAGCAAGAGCAACATCATTGATGTATACAGAGAAAAGAGTCGGCCCGAGAATTGAACCCTGTGGTACCCCCATAGAGACTGCCAGAGGACCGGACAACATGCCCTCCGATTTGACACACTGAACTCTGTCTGCAAAGTAGTTGGTGAACCAGGCAAGGCAGTCATTAGAAAAACCGAGGCTACTGAGTCTGCCGATAAGAATATGGTGATTGACAGAGTCGAAAGCCTTGGCCAGGTCGATGAAGACGGCTGCACAGTAATGTCTTTTATCGATGGCGGTTATGATATCGTTTAGTACCTTGAGCGTGGCTGAGGTGCACCCATGACCGGCTCGGAAACCGGATTGCACAGCGGAGAAGGTACGGTGGGATTCGAGATGGTCAGTGATCTGTTTGTTGACTTGGCTTTCGAAGACCTTAGATAGGCAGGGCAGGATGGATATAGGTCTGTAACAGTTTGGGTCCAGGGTGTCTCCCCCTTTGAAGAGGGGGATGACCGCGGCAGCTTTCCAATCCTTGGGGATCTCAGATGATACGAAGGAGAGGTTGAACAGGCTGGTGATAGGGGGTGCGACAATGGCGGCGGACAGTTTCAGAAATAGGGGGTCCAGATTGTCAAGCCCAGCTGATTTGTATGGGTCCAGGTTTTCCAGCTCTTTCAGAACATCTGCTATCTGGATTTGGGTAAAGGAGAAGCTGGGGAGGCTTGGGCGAGTAGCAGCGGAGGGGGCGGGGCTGTTGGCCAAGGTTGGAGTCGCCAGGAGGAAGGCATGGCCAGCCATTGAGAAATGCTTGTTGAAGTCTTCGATTATCACGGATTTATTGGTGGTGACCGTGTTACCTAGCCTCAGTGCAGTGGGCAGCTGGGAGGAGGTGCTCTTGTTCTCCATGGACTTTACAGTATCCCAGAACTTTTTGGAGTTAGAGCTACAGGATGCAAATTTCTGCTTGAAAAAGCTGGCCTTTGCTTTCCTGACTGACTGCGTGTATTGGTTCCTGACTTCCCTGAACAGTTGCATATCGCGGGGGCTCTTCGATGCTATTGCAGTTCGCCACAGGATGTTTTTGTGCTGGTCGAGGGCAGTCAGGTCTGGAGTGAACCAAGGGCTATATCTGTTCTTGGTTCTGCATTTTTTGAACGGAGCATGCTTGTCTAATATGGTGAGGAAGTAACATTTAAAGAATGACCAGGCATCCTCAACTGATGGGATGAGGTCAATATCCTTCCAGGGTACCCGGGCCAGGTCGATTAGAAAGGCCTGCTCGCAGAAGTGTTTTAGGGAGCGTTTGACAGTGATGAGGGGTGGTCGTTTGACCGCGGACCCGTGGCGGATACAGGCAATGAGGCAGTGATCACTGAGATCTTGATTGAAGACAGCAGAGGTGTATTTGGAGGGCAGGTTGGTCAGGATAATGTCTATTAGGGTGCCCATGTTTACGGATTTAGGGTTGTACCTGGTGGGTTCCTTGATGATTTGTGTGAGATTGAGGGCATCAAGCTTGGATTGTAGGACTGCCGGGGTGTTAAGCATATCCCAGTTTAGGTCACCTAACAGAACAAACTCTGAAGCTAGATGGGGAGCGATCAATTCACAGATGGTGTCCAGGGCACAGCTGGGAGCTGAGGGGGGTCGGTAGCAGGCGGCAACAGTGAGAGACTTATTTCTGGAGAGATTAATTTTTAAAATTAGAAGTTCGAACTGTTTGGGCATAGACCTGGAAAGTATGACAGAACTTTGCAGGCTATCTCTGCAGTAGATTGCAACTCCTCCCCCTTTGGCAGTTCTATCTTGACGGAAAGTGTTATAGTTGGGTATGGAAATCTCAGAATTTTTGGTGGCCTTCCTAAGCCAGGATTCGGACACGGCAAGGACATCAGGGTTGGCAGAGTGTGCTAAAGCGGTGAGTAAGGCAAACTTAGGGAGGAGGCTTCTGATGTTGACATGCATGAGGCCAAGGCTTTTTCGATCACAGAAGTCAACAAATGAGGGTGACTGGGGACATGCAGGGCCTGGGTTTACCTCCACATCACCCGAGGAACAGAGGAGTAGTAGGATGAGGGTGCGGCTAAAGGCTATCAAAACTGGTCGCCTAGAGCGTTGGGGACAAAGAATAAAAGGAGCAGATTTATGGGCGTGGTAGAATAGATTCTGGGCATAATGTGCAGACAGGGGTATGGTGGGGCGTGGGTACAGCGGAGGCAAGCCCAGGCACTGGGTGATGATAAGAGAGGTTGTATCTCTGGACATGCTGGTCTCAATGGGTGAGGTCACCGCATGTGTGGGGGGTGGGACAAAGGAGGTATCGGAGGTACGGAGAGTGGAACTACGGGGTCCATTGCAAACCAAAACAATGATAACTAGCCTGAACAACAGTATGCAAGGCATATTGATATTTGAGGGAGACATACAATAAGGCATAAAGTGATCGCAGGTCTTGATTGGGAGAGCTAGCTAAAACAACAGGTGAGATAACAGCAGCTAGTCAGTTAACACAGCAGCAGCAGGTAAAAATGGCGACGGCTAGGCAGAGAGGGTCGGATTAACTACACACAGATCCTGAGTTAAAGCACAGAGCCGACAGATAAAACACAAATAAACGGAATGGAGTACCGTGAATTAATGGACAGTCAAGCAAGCATCAGCTATGTAGCCAAGTGATCATAGTGTCCAGGGGGCAGCCGTAGATGGAGCAGTGAGGCCTCCACTAAGCTAGCCCGCGGCGTAAGATTGTTCGATAGACCTGTTCAGATAGCAGCCGATATGCTCAAGACAGCTAACGATTAGCGGGCCGCAGTTAGCATATGGGCGTTCAGGTTACGTCGCGATGGAGGGGCCAGTTGAATAACTCCCTCGGGCAGATAACGTCGGTATCCCAGTCGTGACGGCCCGGTGGGGCTCCGCATCGGCAGTAAAACGGGTCCGGATAGGTGATTGTAGCCCAGGAGTGGCTGATGGAACTCTTCAGCTGGCTAGCTCCGGGATAATTGGTGTTTGCTCCGGAATTGATGTTAGCCAATAGTCACTCGGATAGCAGCTAGTTAGCTGCAAGATCCAGGTGTAAATGTCCAGAGCTTGCGGTAAAAATCCGGGGTTATGGAGAGAAAATAGGTCTGGTATGCTCTGGTCTGAGTCGCGTTGTACAAAACTGGCAATAGTTTTCCGAGCTAAAGGATAGCTGATAAGCGCTAGCTGTGGTTAGCTGAACTACTCACGTTAGCTTGTGAGCTGGCTAACTTCTGGCCAGTTGAATAACTCCCTCGGGCAGATAACGTCGGTATCCCAGTCGTGAAGGCCCGGTGGGGCTCCGCATCGGCAGTAAAACGGGTCCGGATAGGTGATTGTAGCCCAGGAGTGGCTGATGGAACTCTTCAGCTGGCTAGCTCCGGGATAATTGGTGTTTGCTCCGGAATTGATGTTAGCCAATAGTCACTCGGATAGCAGCTAGTTAGCTGCAAGATCCAGGTGTAAATGTCCAGAGCTTGCGGTAAAAATCCGGGGATATGGAGAGAAAATAGGTCTGGTATGCTCTGGTCTGAGTCGCGTTGTACAAAACTGGCAAAAGTTTTCCGAGCTAAAGGATAGCTGATAAGCGCTAGCTGTGGTTAGCTGAACTACTCACGTTAGCTTGTGAGCTGGCTAACTTCTGGCTAGCTTCTGTTGTAGATTTCGGATACGAGGTGAATAATACCTTTGAGGAGAAAAAAAAACACATCCGCACCACATTTGGTGAGGTAGGTTGCAGGAGAGTGTTTTGAAGTTGAGTTTTTAAGAAGAAAAAATATATATATAAAAAGAAATGCGAAGAAAAATATATAAGAAATATATACACGGGACAGGACGAGGACAAAGGACATCTGACTGCTACGCCATCTTGGATTCTAATTTGAACTAGAGGTCGACCGATTATGATTTTTCAACGCCGATGCCGATACCGATTATTGGAGGACAAAAAAAGCCGATACCGATTAATCGGCCGATTTATAAAAATAAAAAAATGTTTTATATATATATATATCGGCCGATTAATCGGTATCTGCTTTTTTTGTCCTCCAATAATCGGTATCGGTATCGGCGTTGAAAAATCATAATCGGTCGACCTCTATATATATATATCATACACACACACACACTTTTGTAATAATGACAATTGCAACAATACTGAATGAACAATGAACACTTTTATTTTAACTTAATATAATACATAAATACACACACACACACACAGCTCTGAAGTGACAATGATACTGAAGAGTCTGCTTAGGAGACAAATACTCTCAACTGTTTGAATAAAAAATAGTTTAAGTTACCTGTGATGAATGTTGAAAACAAAAACTGTCATTTCTATATGCAGGAAATCCTATTTTAATAATGGGCATGGTAAGAATTGACGACCAAAGTGCGAGTCATAATTCCCATGACACCTAGCAAAATCTGAAAAGCGGTTCCTTCATTTATTCCATAGGATATTTTTAGATTCACTTAAAATAAGGTCTGTGTTTCGTGTAGGCTTACACCACCTTGCCAATTTTATAACTGTGTAGATATACATAGGACAAGGTAACTCTGATCAATAATGGCTAAATATAAGCGAAGATCTTTTTTTTTGTAGAGTGGAGTTATGAAAATATGTTGACAAACGTTACCTTATCCTAGTGAGATTTACACGGGTATCAAAACGTCGAGGCGGTTTAAGCCTGCACGAAACACAGACCTTATTTGAAGTAGATCAAGACATTCTCTATGGAAGACATGAACGGTAAAATAACGAAGGAACCCCTTTCAAGTTCAGCCGCAAGTTATTACAGGAATTATAACGCGTCGACTATTTCTCTCTAAACCATATACCTTTGACTAATCCGTAAACTATCACCTCAAAAACAAAACGTTTATTCCGTTTCGTATTTCATCTAGCAGGTGGCATCCATGAGTCTAAATATTCCTGTTACATTGCACAACCTTCAATGTTATGTCATAATTACGTAAAATTCTGGCAAATTAGTTCGCAAAGAGCCAGGCGGCCCAAACTGTTGCATATACCCTGACTCTGCGTGCAATGAACGCAAGAGAAATGACACAATTTCACCTGGTTAATATTGCCTGCTAACCTGGATTTCTTTTAGCTAAATATGCAGGTTTAAAAATATATACTTGTGTATTGATTTTAAGAAAGGCATTGATGTTTATGGTTATGTACACATTGGAGCAATGACAGTCATTGATTGATTGTTTTTTATAAGATAAGTTTAATGCTAGCTAGCAATTTACCTTAGCTTACTGCATTCGCATAACAGGCAGGCTCCTCGTGGAATGCAATGTAATCAGGTGTTAGAGCATTGGACTAGTTAACTGTAAGGTTGCAAGATTGGATCCCCCGAGCTGACAAGGTTAAAAAATCTGTCGAGGCAGAACGTTCCTAGGCCGTCATTGAAAATAAGAATGTGTTCTTAACTGACTTGCCTAGTTAAATAAAGATTAAATAAAGGTGTACATTTCTTTTTTTTTTTTCGGCAAATCGGCGCCCAAAAATACCGATTTCCGATTGTTATGAAAACTTGAAATCGGCCCCGATTAATCGGCCATTCCGATTAATCGGTCGACCTCTATTTTGAACGGTCATCCAACTCGGAATTCCAGGTCGGGAACTCGGGGCTCTTTCTAGAACTCCGACCTGAAGATCGCTGACGTCATGATTCTACCTTGTTTTTTTTCAGAGTTCCCAGTTGTGTTGAAAGCACCATAAATCCAGAGAATGCTAGAGGTTGATGACAAAGTTTGATGACAAAATTAGCCCACAAGAAGGTCAGTCGTGCGACCTTCCTGTTCAAGTGAGCACAGCACAACCAGGTGAGTCCAAAAATGTATTGTATGCTGCTGCATTTATGCCAGGGAGATATGTATACTGTAGCTAAGAAAGTAATACTACATGTATGTTGTGTAGTATGCTGTTAGTAGCCCATGTGCCTCACCCTAATAGTTTGTTCCATTTTGCCCTCATAATTTAGCGTACTGTACTGACTTGGTGGTGCACATGTAGCCTATAGCCTGTTTTAGAGAAATGTAATCATTGAATATTGTAATAGCTTTCATTGTCTGCTATATGCCACCTTTATTTATCCTACGGTTCTGACTTGGTGTACAGGGAGAATACTGTAAGAACAACCCATGTTCTGAATTCTGTCGTCGTACATTTCAAAAGTGCTGAACAAATAGTTATATTGACTACGTCCGTCCTAGCTCGCTCGTTAATGTCTTAATCGAAATTATGGATTTCCTCTTATCCGCTCGTCAACCCCTTATACCATAGTTTGTACATCTCAAATGTAGAAACCCCATTTCTTTAAGCAGGTCAGCCATATCAGCGATGTGTTTTTTAAAGGCAGTAAATGAGGCTGAATCAACTTTTTTTACCACCAGACAAGGCTCTGCTGATAGCCAGGTGTAGCAGTGGTAACGATTCACTCCATTGTGTTGAAAAGAAAGCTCTGTTGTTGGGACAGCTTTATGTAGGCCCTAACAGTTTGTGGGCACTGAGTGTCACCATTAAACTGCAATTAATGTATTGTTTAGTGTTGTGTTGTGTAGTGTAGTGGCTTTGCCCCACCAAGATTTACATGCTAACATCGCCACTGCTCTTATCCATAATCTCATCATGTACTGTAGACTATCCTACCTGCACAGCATATACCTTCCTAATATTGATGGATGTCGATTGGGTGGTGGACACTTGTTGATACACACGGGAGACTGTTAAGCGTGAAAAACCCAGCAGCATTGGAGTTCTAGACACAAACTGGTGCGCCTGGCACCGTACCCCGTTCAAAGTCACTTTAATCTTTTGTCTTGCCCATTCACCCTCCGAATGGCAAGCATACACATTACACAACCCATGTCTCAAGGTTTAAAAATCCTTCTTTAACCTGTCTCCCCCCCCCCTTCATCTACACTGATTGCAGTGGATTTAACAAGTGACATCAATAAGGGACAGTGGTGGAAAAAGTACCCAATTGTCATACTTGAGTAAAAGTAAAGATACCTTAATAGAAAATGACTTAAGTGAAAGGCACCCAGTAAAATACTACTTGAGTAAAAGTCTAAAAGTATTTGGTTTTAAATATACTTAAGTATCAAAAGTAAATGCAATTGCTAAAACGTACTTAAGTATCAAAAGTAAAAGTACGCTCCAACTCGTACATAATTTACAAATAAGGCATGTGTTTAGTGAGTCCACCAGATCAGAGGCAGTAGGGATGAACAGGAATGTTCTCTAGATACAGTGGGGAGAACAAGTATTTGATACACTGCCGATTTTGCAGGTTTTCCTACTTACAAAGCATGTAGAGGTCTGTAATTTTTATCATAGGTACACTTCAACTGTGAGAGACGGAATCTAAAACAAAAATCCAGAAAATCACATTGTATGATTTTTAAGTAATTAATTTGCATTTTATTGCATGACATAAGTATTTGATACATCAGAAAAGCAGAACTTAATATTTGGTACAGAAACCTTTGTTTGCAATTACAGAGATCATACGTTTCCTGTAGTTCTTGACCAGGTTTGCACACACTGCAGCAGGGATTTTGGCCCACTCCTCCATACAGACCTTCTCCAGATCCTTCAGGTTTCGGGGCTGTCGCTGGGCAATATGGACTTTCAGCTCCCTCCAAAGATTTTCTATTGGGTTCAGGTCTGGAGACTGGCTAGGCCACTCCAGGACCTTGAGATGCTTCTTACGGAGCCACTCCTTAGTTGCCCTGGCTGTGTGTTTCGGGTCGTTGTCATGCTGGAAGACCCAGCCACGACCCATCTTCAATGCTCTTACTGAGGGAAGGGGAAAGGGAAAGATCTCGCGATACATGGCCCCATCCATCCTCCCCTCAATACGGTGCAGTCGTCCTGTCCCCTTTGCAGAAAAGCATCCCAAAAGAATGATGTTTCCACCTCCATGCTTCACGGTTGGGATGGTGATCTTGGGGTTGTAGTCATCCTTCTTCTTCCTCCAAACACGGCGAGTGAAGTTTAGACCAAAAAGCTCTATTTTTGTCTCAACAGACCACATGACCTTCTCCCATTCCTCCTCTGGATCATCCAGATGGTCATTGGCAAACTTCAGACGGGCCTGGACATGCGCTGGCTTGAGCAGGGGGACCTTGCGTGCGCTGCAGGATTTTAATCCATGACGGCGTAGTGTGTTACTAATGGTTTTCTTTGAGACTGTGGTCCCAGCTCTCTTCAGGTCATTGACCAGGTCCTGCCGTGTAGTTCTGGCTGATCCCTCACCTTCCTCATGATCATTGATGCCCCACGAGGTGAGATCTTGCATGGAGCCCCAGACCGAGGGTGATTGACCATCATCTTGAACTTCTTCCATTTTCTAATAATTGCGCCAACAGTTGTTGCCTTCTCACCAAGCTGCTTGCCTATTGTCCTGTAGCCCATCCCAGCCTTGTGCAGGTTTACAATTTTATCCCTGATGTCCTTACACAGCTCTCTGGTCTTGGCCATTGTGGAGAGGTTGGAGTCTGTTTGATTGAGGTTGTGGACAGGTGTCTTTTATACAGGTAACAAGTTCAAACAGGTGCAGTTAATACAGGTAATGAGTGGAGAACAGGAGGGCTTCTTAAAGAAAAACTAACAGGTCTGTGAGAGCCGGAATTCTTACTGGTTGGTAGGTGATCAAATACTTATGTCATGCAATAAAATGCAAATTAATTACTTAAAAATCATACAATGTGATTTTCTGGATTTTTGTTTTAGATTCCGTCTCTCACAGTTGAAGTGTACCTATGATAAAAAATTACAGACCTCTACATGCTTTGTAAGTAGGAAAACCTGCAAAATCGGCAGTGTTTCAAATACTTGTTCTCCCCACTGTATGTGTGGGAATTAGACCATTTTCCTGTCCTGCTAAGCATTCAAAATGCAACTAGTACTGTTGGGTGTCAGGGAAAATGTATGGAGTTAAAAGTACATTATTTTTTTTAGGAATGTAGTGAAGTAAAAGTAAAAGTTGTCAAAAATATTAATAGTTAAGTACAGACACCCCCCCAAAAAACTTAATTAGTAATTTTAATTATTTTTTACAAGTACTTTACACCACTGATAAGGGATCATAGCTTTCACCTGGATTCACATGGTCTGTCTATTTCATGGAAAGAGCAGGTATTCTGTTTTACCCCTTTTTCTCCCCAATTTCGTGGTATCCAATTGGTAGTTACAGTCTTGTCTCATCTCTGCAACTCCCGTACAGACTCGGGAGAGGCGAAAGTCAAGAGCCGTGCATCCTCCGAAACACAACCCAACCAAGCCGCACTGTTTCTTGACACAATGCCCACTTAACCCGGAAGCCAGCCGCACCAAACACCGTACACCTGGCGACCGTGTCAGCGTGCACTGCGCCCGGCCCGCCACAGGCGTCACTAGTACTCGATGGGACAAGGACATCCCTGCCGGACAAACCCTCCCCTAACCCGGACGGCGCTGGGCCAATTGTGCGGCCGGCTGCGACAGAGCCTGGACTCAAACCCAGAATCTCTACTGGCATAACTAGACCACTGCGCCACTTGGGAGGCCACAGAGCAGGTATTCTTAATGTTTTGTATACGCAGTGTACATTCCTGCTACCTGGTGAGAGGTGAATAAAATGCTGATTCTCCCCAAACGTTCAACATCCTCATGTCACTGGAGCGCAAGATAGGAGGAAGAACATTAGCATCCTCTGTGATAGGCCAGTCCTGGAGGATCACATTTACTAACATCAAAGTCTTACTCTGTGTGTGCGTCAGGTCTGTGTGTGCACGTGCACGTGCCTATGAGGGAGAAAGAGTGTGTTAAAAGAGATGCCATTTTTTATGAAATGTTGCCATGTACACTCAGTACACCCAATGTATTAGGTACACCCATCTAGTACTGAGTTGGATCCCCTTTGCCTCATAACAGCCTGAAATCCTCGGGGCATGGAAACGTTGCTCAATTAATATCAAAGGACCTAACGTGTGCCAGGAAAACATTTCCCACACCATGACATCACCGCCACCAGCATGTACCATTGACAGCAAGCAGGATGGGGCAATAGACTCATGCTCCTTATAACAAATCCGGACTCTGCCATCAACACGACACAACAGGAACCGGCATTCGTCAGACCAGGCAATGTGTTTCCACTCCTCAATTGTCCAGTATTGGTGATCGCCACAAGAGGCTGCTGAGGGGAAGATGTCTCATGATAATGGTTGGAATGGAATGAATGGAAACCATGTGCTTGATGTGTTTGATACCATTCCATTTATTCCGTTCAAGCCATTACTATGAGCCTGTTCTCCCAAATGAAGGTGCCACTGGCCGCCTATGACGTTCGCCGTTTTTTCTTGTTTTTAGTTGATAGGAGTGGAACCCGGTGAGGTCGTCTGCTGCAATAGCCCATTCGTGACAAGGACTGACGAGTTGTGCGTTCTGCACACCACTGTTGAACTGTGCCGTTATATGCCTGTTTGTGGCCTGCCTGTTAGCTTGCACAACTCTTGCCATTCTCATCCACAAGCTGTTTTCGCCTACAGGACTGCCGCTGACTGGATGTTTTTTGTTTGTCGCACCATTATCGGTAAAGTCTGGACACAATCATGCGTCAAAAGCCCAGGCCAGCCGTTTCTGAGATACTGGAACCGGCTCATCTGGCACCGACGATCATACAGCGCTCAGTCGCTTTGGTCACTTGTTTTGCCCATTCTAATGTTCAATCGAACAGTAACTGAGTGCCTCGATTAGTGATGGGTTGTTCGCGAACGAGTCGGCTCTAAGCGGCTCTTGTAGGTGAACATTGGGAGCTGGGTCGCATATCAGAAGAGCCGAATCTATTTATAAAAATATTTTTAAAATGAAGATTATGAATAATCAAAAGATTTAAATGAACAGAATTCACTAATTCAAAGAACGAAAAAAATAAATCTATAATATAGGCCTAAATGCTCAAGCGTACACACATTCGTTCTGACTGTCTGCTCAGACTAACAGCCTCACCTGTTGTTCCTGTCAATCAGACAGGCAGTGTCAACCAATGAACCAAAGATGTGTGAGGGAGGGCCGAGCAAACACACTCACAGTCATATACTTAGCAGTCGAGGACAGAGGAAGGACAGCTGTGAAAACAACAGCTGGAAAATGAGTTGGAATCATATGCGAACTGTGCACCCAACTGTGAAGCTAGTTGTAGCGGAGCTTCGAGAAACTAGCGGGCCTGCTAGTGATAGTGGTGGAGCCAGCACCTCCACACGTGGGGATGTATCCACTCAGTCAAGTAGGCCTACTCCGCGACCCACAGCAACGCAGTCTTCTATGGACCAGTTTATGCCAAAGTCTATGTCTGTAGCAAAACAAGGTCAAATTGATATTGCATTGGCTAAAATGATTGCCACCGATTTCCAGCCATTTTCGATCTTGGAGGACAGAGGTTTTAGAAATAATAGCAATAGTCTAAATCCAATGTACACAATTCCATGCAGGAAACCCCTTTTAAAATCACTTATTCTACAACTGTACGAGAGCACACAGGCTTCAGTGCGGGAAAGAGTCCAAAAAGCTACTGCAGTTTGCCTTACCATTGACTTCAGGATATCAAGGGTAACCACTTCTTACATGTCGGTTACATGTCACTTCATTAAAGATTTTTCGATGTCTAGCTGTCTTCTGGACTGCTTTGAGTTCAGCGACAGACACATGTCAGAGAACTTGGCAGAGGAACTAAAAGAAGTAGATGGAAAAGTGGTCTGTTTTGTTAGCGACAATGCAGCTAACATAACCAAAGCCATGAAAATGTTCAAATGGACCCATCATCCATGTCTTGCCCACACAATCAACCTGATTGTAAGAGATGCTCTGAAGGTGATGAAGCCCACACAAAGTGAAAGCAGCTGTCGAATACTTTCACAGGAGCATAGTAGGTGCTGAAAAACTAAAGTCTACACAACGCCAGATGGGGATGCCTGAGCTGAGACCTTAACAAGACTGCACTACATGGTGGAATTCAACATTTTATATGTTGAAGCGGTTTCTTGAGTAAAAGGATGCCATCATCTCTACCCTGGCTATTGTCAATGCACCTGTTGATGCTCTGACCCAAGAGGAATGGGAGGTGGTGGAGGAGGTGTACAGAGTCCTGGAACCCTTTGAGCAGGTCACTGTGGAGATCAGTGGAGAGAGGTACAGTAAGCACTTATTACTACATCATTATTTAATCCAGTATTATATATGTATATGAGCAGTAGATGAGAATGTAGTATCAGTAGACAAAACAGCTGCACTTGACCTCAGGTTTAAGAAGTTAGCCTTCAGTGATGCCAGTGTAACGGATGTGAAATGGCTAGCTAGTTAGCGGGTACGCGCTAATAGCATTTCAATCGGTTACGTCACTTGCTCTGAGACCTGAAGTAGGGTTTCCCCTTGCTCTGCAAGGGCCGTGGCCTTTGTGGAGCGATGGGTAACGATGCTTCGTGGGCGACCGTTGTTGATGTGTGCAGAGGGTCCCTGGTTCGCGCCCGTGTCGGGGCGAGGGGACGGTTAAAGTTATACTGTTACATTGATGCTGTTGACCCGGATCACTGGTTGCTGCGGAAAAGGAGGAGGTTGAAAGGGGGGTGAGTGTAACGGATGTGAAATGGCTAGCTAGTTAGCGGGTACGCGCTAATAGCATTTCAATCGGTTACGTCACTTGCTCTGAGACCTGAGTGTGCAAGAGTGTGCAAAGCTTTCATCAAGGCAAAGGGTGGCTACTTTGAAGAATCTCAAATATAAAATATATTTTGATTTGTTGAACACTTTTTTGGTTACTACATGATTCCATATGTGTTATTTCATAGTTTTGATGTCTTCACTATTATTCTACAATGTAGAAAAAAGTAAAAATAAAGAAAAACCCTTGAATGAGGGTCCAAACTTTTGACTGGTACTGCATATTGCATATGGCACTATGATTCGACTGAGCTTAAAACGTGACGAATAACTAGCTCTATCGGCTGTCTGCTATTCAGGACTGTTCCTTGAATATTTACAATTTATTCATTTGAATCAGCTGTGTAGTGCTGGGGCAAAAACATGCACCCAGGTGGGTGTGGGCCCCAGGACTGAGTTTGGGAAACCCTGATCTAAAGTACAAAGCATTCCAGACCTGTACAACCACAGGCTATTGAGTCTGGTGCAACCCACTTCAATGTACTGTATCTCATCCATCATCTAGCTCTTTTGTCATTCAAGCCTTGGATAGATTAGCAGTGGAAGGACAGATCCTTACTGAATGCTTCCCTCACCTGGCTGTCAGGTAACGGACCACACATTCAGAGGTGCAGTGAACAGGATGTGCCACTGGAGTGGAGAATGGTTACCATGCTGAGAATCAAAAAGCACATCATTTTTATAACCACATGCGTGTCTATAATTCTACTATAAAAACCGAGAACATTGATTCAGTCAGTGTACGTTTCCCTGTGAAGCCTAGGGTAGTATTTGTGGTCCGATCACGGTCTGTCCCCACGAATCATTTATCAGTCACTTGTCCTTCACTTTGTCTTCTGTAGTCTTGCCTCCAATTGACCTCTATGCAAAACGAATGTCTTCGGAACTAGTAATGGTAACATACTGCTAATTGGTTGCATCAATATTTCCCCTAATCAAAATTACTGCTCAGTTGCTGAAATAAACTACACTACACTCAGGTTGCCTTGTAGTGTTTGCACTCGAGTACTAAAAAGATCCCAAGCAGCACATACTGTATATAACATGCTGCCTCCGAGGTTAATTCATTTGCCAGCCAATATCTGTCCGGATCTGTTCCTACATTGCTACACCTCCAAACAGGAACAACCTTACTGAAAATTAATGGCCAATTGCCCAAATAATGTGTGGTGGGCTGCACCCACTGTAACTGTCCATGGTTTTGAAACAATGACTACACATTTTACTGCATCGTCAAAGACATGGTTAAGTAATCACAAAACTATTGAACGTGAACAGGATACAATGAAATGTTTAATCATTGACTTGATTATAGATTGACTAAATTAAAGTTTCCAAGTTTACTGGACACCTTTAAAAGGGACACTTCAGCATTTTGGTAATGAGGCCCTTTAGCTACTTGCCAGGAGTCAATTATAACTTTGATCCGTTAACCATAGACTTCCAGTCCTTGCGCTATCTACTAGCAACTTCGAGTCATTACACCAATGCTAGTTAGCATTAGCTCACGAAACAACCTCCAACTTCCTTCACACTGGACAGACATAAAAAAATGGTATCAAGTTAATCTTACTCTGGGAAAGTAGATCTAGGGCCTCTTTGACAAAATATCCCTTTAGTGAAGTGCAATTGATTTCAGGTGCCCATGAACTGAGAATAAGAGGTACGTCTGTGCAAATCATACAGCAATTTGCATTAAACTATAAACAGAAACAACCAACATAGCAAATAAAGTAAAAAAAGTAACCACTGAAGATGAATATTTTCTTACAATTTGAAAGTCTACAAAAGGACCTGAACACCAACATTCAGTCCTTTGTTGCACAGCCAGAATAGGTTCAAGTGTGGATGGTGTCAACCCTCTGCAAATGGAACCTCCAAGCATCTAAACAAGTCAGCATTGGAACTCTACTGACTTACAATACAAATAGCAATAGAAAATGCCAGATGAGACATTCCAGCTCATGAAATAAGATTGTGGGAAAATGGGATAGATAACAGCAGTTGCAAATCTGGGACGACATGTCCAAACACACTGTGCTAGGCTCACTTGTACCTCTGGCAATATACAGGCATTACAAACTGCTGTAGTACGTCAACGTCTGGAGCAACTAAACACATTTAAAATGACAGCACAGAAGTCACTGAAAACAAAACAGCTCTGGGGGAAAGCAGATGCACAACTACAATCTCTAGCTTTCCTTTATTATACAATCAAAGGCCACTGTTAAAGCATTTACAAATTAATTATAACAAAATGTAGCATTAACAAAAATCTCTTCCAGTTGCATTTTATGGAAACTAGTGAAAAGTAATATTTTTTTACTGTAACATATACACATTAAATATGGTACATCTTAGTCCATGCAGTTGTGCACAGCCAGTTGTGTATCATCATGGTATGTTTATATTTTAATATTTGAAGTGTATGGGAAGTTGTGACATCAGCCACCAGTGCATTACAGTCCAGGTTGGGAAGAGAGGCACTCCAGGCCTCAAAGAGAACTCAGCCAGACTTGAAGAGGAGGATGGCCACCTGCCCTAAGTAAAAGTAGATGAAATGCTTTGTCTCATGAGTGACGTAGCTGCCGAAGTTCCTTCCAACAATGCAATGCCATGTAGGGTTATACTTCTTGTCAAATTCCTACAGGGATTTAAAAGCAGGGCTTTAGTAATCAATGACTGCATGAGGAAGAAAATGACCTCATGGCATGCACATCTTGCAGCCTGGTCATCGTATTTAAACAGCTTGCACCATGGAAGACGTCACTCTAATTGGAATACATAGGCCAAAGGCCTGACACTACAGTATTCACATCTCACCTTCTTTATGTAGGCTGCAATGTCCTTTTCTATATTATACTTCTCCATGGCCTGGGTAGCACAGTCCACTGCATCCTGCTGCATGTCCTCAGACATGTCAGCATTCTTGATTACTGCCTTCCTGTCAGTCATGCCTGCAAACAAGGACAAAAAAAAAGAAACAAGTCTAAACTAACGTAATTACAGATACAAAATGACAAGTCTAGTGAGGTGATAAAGCCGGAATTCACAGGTAACACGTGCAGCCATGATTGGCTTACCCAGTCTTCACCGTACAGTGCGGTTTACAATGAAAATCAAAGGTTGAACCAATCAAGTGCAGATATATGATACAATGTTGCAATCAACGCGGTTCTATCAGTGTATCCGAACGTACTGAATAGCTGGTCTGTATTTCGGCTCCAGATTACGTTGAGTGACTACGACCCTGTGCTGGTTAGGTAAAATACGAATAGGTTACGGAAGAAACGCGATACAGTTAAAATTAAAAACCACATGGCGACATTACATTTATACAATTAGGAATCTGTCCACTGAAATGCACAATTCTAGTCTAGTTCAAACATCAATATACATTTACTATTAGTTTAATTTCTACATAATTCCTTTAAATTATGGATGATTTTACAGGTCCGAGGGTGATCGGATTCGTGCCAATAGCCTGCAGGTGGTAGTGATTGCGCATTAGTAAAATTTTTCGATTTAAATTCACAATAGAAAGTAGGCTACCTTGTACGAGAAACTTCGCTTCAATTAGACAACCTGAATCACCAGCATCCATGCAAGTCAAGTGTGAGTGCGTGCAGGCTACCAAACACTGTCACTCACCTTATTTAGGAGATGCTGATACTATCTCCTTCGTAATCAGGTAATTCCCCTTAGTGGATATCAAGCGTTGCTTACTTGCTGGATCGTGCTGCGACAAATTATTTTATAAGATTTACTCAAAGCAAATATGTGGGGAAACTGCCCTCGTAAAATACCTCCCCCGCCCTACACAACTTACCCTGCCATTGGCTGAGCTGCCACCTCTTCTTGTGTTTTGAGCATTTTCTAGCAGCTCCTCTCTGCCAGCATTTTATTTCATCCCACAATGCATCGTTAACAATACATGGTGAGGTAAGTAGAGAAGGCCTCCTGGCAAACTCGGCTGTACGGAGTATTTAATTATGCTCGATGTGTTAGTTTATTGATATCAACACCAATGAATGTATGAGAGATTATATAGGTTTATATTAATTTAATAGAAATATAATCCGTTTTTACTGGACTTTATATTGTCTGTGTGAGATGTATATAAACATCTGCTTGGAATTACATTTCCTCACTACCGCATACAACTCTTAACAGGCTGTGTTATCACTTATTTCAGTTTATATTCAGTCATTTCTTGATTAAGCCTAGTCCTGGACTAAAACATACAGTAAATTATGAATCTCCATTGAAATAGTTTAGTCCAGGACTAAAATTAATCTGTGTCCTGGAAACCGCCCCATGGTGTAAAATGTAATACATTGGAGTAGATGGTTTACTGGGGTTTTCAATTAGGACTACAAATAAGCATTTATCTTCTCTTATTACATCATAGGGCCATGAAGATGGCTTTAACATTAATTCAAAAGAAAGAAAAAAACAGGTATGTCTTTTCAGGATTTTATTGAAAATGCTAAACTGAAAGAGTAAAGTAAATTTAAGTAATAAAGACAGACTAACTATACTAAATATAATCCCCAACCATCCCACATTTTAATGCCTTATTTACCAGACTCCTTGCATCCTTTGATCCAACTTCCTGGTCCTCAGTTTCCTTCTCTTACTCCAAAAACGTAAATAATCCTTAAGACTCTGCGCATATTTACCGCTCAAAAATTGAAATAAACTGGGGCATTCAAAAAGTTGCATCTACGATTCCTTAATTAGTTCAATTGATTTGATTCCTGGAAAATGGATCCCGTTCCAAGCATCCATCCTTGCCTAACCCTTTCCTAAACGCTCCTCTGATCCGGCTCCAAGGATTGGGATCCACTGAGCCACTCCTCCAATCAAAACCTTGAAATACCAGGGAAAAAATCAGAGGGAAACCATTAGAATCATGTCTGATTTGGGCCCAGCCCACGTCTTATATTGTGCATTCATGACATGTCACTACTAATGATCAATAAAAAAAATTCTGAGCACCAAAATCATCAAATTCAGTTTAATTAAAAAATATATTTCTCAATGTTTGAGCTGAAACAAGCCCAGAGCCCCTGTCAAATTAAACCAGCATCTACAGAAGAAAAGATAAAGGGTTCTTATGTAACATTAAAGTCGAAAAGGTACACCTAAGGACATTGGTCCTGGCACAAAACCAAATACATGCACTGTTTATCAGTGCTTAAAAAAGGTTGCCAAACAATAAGTATATATATGATATAGAAAATTGTGCCACATTCAAGAGAATCATGCATCCTGTAGCAACCATTTTATCAATAGATGCAAATAATCAATACTAAAGCATACCATTGCCTCGACCTGACTCCTCCTAAGATGTCCTATCCTGATCAAACAAATGAAATGTGCTCCACAACTTTTATTCCAAATCACTCTTTAATCCTTATCTTCAGATGTCTAAAGGAAGACAAGGGTAAAACAGTTTAGCAATGAGACTCCCGACATCCCATGAAAAAGTACATCTCAATTTTCCAACACTTACAAAAACATTGATCTCATTAAAAAGAACAACCGGGTTTCAAGTAGTGCAAAAATTGAGGACAGACAATAGGTAAATCAAAATGAATTGAAAGGGATCAAAACAAAAGGACTAAAGTGGGGGGGGTCAGGGGAGGGAGGAAAGGTGACAGGAGGGGATACACCTACATACCAAGACCTTCCACTAGGACATCAGGAGATTCAATGCAAAAATTCAAATCTATAGTTGACTTCTGGAAAAACTCAAAAAGGGGGTAAAAACAAGTGGAGAGGGGAACTGTTTACAGGGGATCCACCAAAAGGGCAACACAGAGTTTAGGAACGGGAGCGAGAGCGGCTATGGCGAGGAGAGTAGCGAGGAGATCCTCTGCCACCACGGGTACCACCACCGCGAGAGTTGCTGCGGCTGCGACTGGCTGCGCTGCGGCTCCTGCTTCGACTGCGGCTCCTGGAACGTGATCTTCCATAGCTCGGGCTGCGGGGACCATCTACTTTCACGCGAACGTAAGCGGTCTCTCCCTGGTAGACACACACAAAAAGAACTGGACGTTGAAACGAAAAGTATTTCCACCTCAAACGGTTCCTTCCATTGCATCAAAACAAGCCTTCAGTTCTTGAAAGGCTGCACAAGTAGTCACTGGATTGAAAGTGGGGAAAGGTTGAGGGGAAAGATTCAAGTGTTATTAGTCACGTTAGTTATCTTTAACAAAAATAGAATCATATCCTTACAATCAAATCCATGAACAACCAATCAAACCTGAAAGCATACCTCGTGTGATCGGAATTTGGTGTTATCCAGCTTTCGAACGGCGTAGGTCATGTCTTCTTTGCGCACAAACTCCACAACTCCAGTTCCATCTCTGAAAACATCAGCATAACATACATCCCCAGCCTCACGCATGTGATCCTTGAGGTCCTGCCAGCTGCCACTCTGAGGAAGCCCTTTGGAGAGAAGAGCATATAAATTAGATATGTTTTACTCAAAGTGATAACTTTCAACACTTTGCTCAATAGTACAAACTTGCTCAATAGATCTGTGGCATAGCAGTATAATTCAGAATCTGCACAGAGAATAACTAAACCAGGCTGGTTCTACCCCACCAGAAACAATGAACTAATGTAGAAGACATGGATATGAAATAACTATCAATATTTAGTGGACCAAAAGACCACCGCTTCCATCTGGCGAAAAAGTAACTAGCCAATCAGCGGGTAGCCTCCGCCGAGTACCCAAAAACCAGATGTTCCAGCGATACTCCATCTTAACTCCTCCTCCACATTTACTGGATTGGTTGAACAGTGCAGAAGAGGTCTGCCCAACAGTTTATTTTCCTTCTCGCCAAGACCCGAGGTGCGTTCAGTTCACTTCGACGTTTGATACATTCTTGAACTAAGTTACGGTCGCTGGGTATGACGAGTATATAAAGGGCAGTGGCCATGTTGACAGCGTTCCCCAACCCCTCCCAGTTTTTCAACTGGTCATACTGAATGCAGCCCAGTATGTAGGGGACCTAGTTTCAGGCGATTACTTTACACCTGCTATGTTAACACAGGGAGTCCATTTGTTAGTGAAATACAGAAGACCACCAGCACAGTGTTGTTGAAATATTAAAGACTGTTAAGTTACCATTTGAACAGTAGGTCAACGTGGTGGCATGCAGTGCAACAAATGATGTATATCAACTAGAGGTTGATCGATTAAATCGCCATGCCGATCAATTAGGGCCGATTTCAAGTGTTCATAACAATCGGTAACCTATTGCAATCCACAAGGAGACTGCGTGGCAGGCTGACCACCTGTTACGCGAGTGCAGCAAGGAGCCAAGATAAGTAGCTAGCTCGCATTAAACTTATCTTATAAAAAACAATCCATCTTAACATAATCACTAGTTAACTACACATGGTTGATGATATTACTAGTTTAAAACTAGCTTGTCCCGCGTTGCATATAATCAATGCGGTGCCTGTTAATTTATCGTCGAATCACAGCTTACGTCGCCAAACGGGTGGTGTTTTAACAAAAGCACATCCGCGTCAAGGTATATGCAGCAGTTTAGGCCACCTGGCTCGTTGCGAACTGTGTGAAGACCATTTCTTCCTAACAAAGGCCGTAATTAATTTGCCATAATTTTACATAACATTGAAGGTTGTGCAATGTAACAGCAATATTTAGACTTAGGGTTGCCACCCGTTGGATAAAATACGGAACAGTTCCGTAATTAACTGAAATAATAAATATTTGTTTTTCGAAATGATAGTTTCCGGATTTGACCATATTAATGACCGGAGGCTCGTATTTCTGTGTGTTTATTATAATTAAGTCTATGATTTGACATAGCAGTCTGAGAGGTGGTAGGCAGCAGCAGGATCGTAAGCATTCATTCAAACAGCACTTTCCTGCATTCGCCAGAAGCTCTTCGCAAAGCTTGAATCACAGCGCCGTTTATGACTTCAAGCTTATCAACTCCCAAGATTAGGCTGGCAATACTATAGTGCCTATAAGAACATCCAATAGTCAAAGGTATATGAAATACAAATGATAGAGAGAGCCCTATAACAACTACAACCTAAAACTTCTTAACCTGTTTGGGATAGGGGGCAGCATTTTCACTTTTGCATGAAATGCGTGCCCAGATTAAACTGCCTGCTACTCTGTCCCAGATGCTAATATATGCATATTATTATTAGTATTGGATAAAAAACACTGAAGTTTCTAAAACTGTTTGAATGATGTATGAGTATAACAGAACTCATATGGCAGGTGAAAACCTGAGAAATACAACCAGGAAGTGGGAAATCTGAGGTTTGTAGTTTTTCAAAGCTTGGCCTACCGAATACAGTGTCTATGGGGTTAAGTTGCACTTCCTAAGGCTTCCACTAGAGGTCAAACATCTTTAGAAACTTGTTTCTGGCTTCTGCTATAAAGGAGGGGGGAATGGGAGCTGAATGAGTCATGGGTCTGTCAGAGTGTCTCAGGCTCATGACGCGCACTCCCGACAGAGTTGGCTCTCGTTCCAATGCTTTGCGCAGACAATGGAATTCTCCGGTTGGAACATTATTGATGATTTATGTAAAAAAAACATCCTAAAGATTGATTCCATACACCGTTTGATATGTTTCTACGACCTGTAACGGAACTTTGAGTTCTTGTCTGCACGCAGTTCTCATGAAGATGGATTACTGGGCAGAATACGCTAACAACTAGTGGCTATTTGGACATAAATGATGGACTTTATGGAACAAAATCAGTCATTTATTGTCGAACTGGGATTCCTGGGAGTGCATTCTGATGAAGATCAAAGTGAATATTTATCATGTTATTTGTAACTTCTGTTGACTCCAACATGGCGACTATTTCTTTGGCTGGATTGGGCTCTTAGCGCCGTACTCACATTATGCTTTTTCCGCAAAGTTTTTTGAAATCTGACACAGCGGATGCATTAAGGAGAAGTGTATCTTTAATTCTGCGAATATTACGTGTATTTTTTATCAGTGTTTATTATGAGTATTTCTGTGGCTATCTGCAAAAACATCTGGAATCAAAACATTACTGCACGTAACGCGCCAATGCAAACTGAGATTTTTGGATATAAATATGCACATTATCAAACAAAACATACATGTATTGTGTAACATGATGTCCTATGAGTGTCCTCTGATGAAGATCAAAGGTTAGTTAGTGAATAATTTTATCTATATTTCTGCTTTTTGTGACTCCTATCTTTGGCTGGGAAGATGGCTGTGTTTTTTTTTTACTTGGCTCTGAACTAACATAATCATATGTTGTGCTTTCGCTGTAAAGCCTTTTTGAAATCGGACACGTTGGGTAGATTAACAAGATGTTTATCCTTCATTTGCTGTATTGGACTTGTTTTACTTTCTTCTCCAACACTGTTTTTGCATTATTTTAACCAAATTGAACACGTTTCATTATTTACTTGAAACTAAATTGATTTTGTATTATATTAAGTTAAGCTTTCATTTAGTATTGTGGCAATTGTCATTATTACAAATATATAAAAAAATATATATATATATATATAAATAAAAATTGACCGATTTAAATCGGTATCGGCTTTTTTGGTCCTCCGATAAATCGGTGTTAAAATCATAATCTGTTGACCTCTAATATAAACCCAACCCACATTACACAAGGGTGTCAGAGTCCATTGTTTGTCGCATCACCTATGCGAGAATTCTACAAAAAACAGAGGTGATCAAGTAAATCACTAAACGTCAATGGTCATCAAAAATTAATAAATCATTTGAAAACCTGAACGTGGAAGTTAACCAGAAGATATCCCTCTAGTGGTGTGGGGGCTGTGCTTTGGCAAAGTGGGTGGGGTTATATCCTTCCTGTTTGGCCCTGTCCGGGGATATCATCGGATGGGGCCACAGTGTCTCCTGACCCCTCCTGTCTCAGCCTCCAGTATTTATGCTGCAGTAGTTTGTGTCGGGGGGCTAGGGTCAGTTGGTTATATCTGGAGTACTTCTCCTGTCTTATCTGGTGTCCTGTGTGAATTTAAGTATGCTCTCTCTAATTCTCTCCTTCTCTCTCTCGGAGGACCTGAGCCCTAGGACCATGCGTCAGGACTACCGGGCATGATGACTCCTTGCTGTCCCCAGTCCACCTGGCCTTGCTGCTGTTCCAGTTTCAACTGTTCTGCCTGCGGCTATGGAACCCAGACCTGTCCACCGGACGTGCTACCTGTCCCAGACCTGCTGTTTTCAACTCTCTACAGACCGCAGGAGCAGTAGAGATACTCTTAATGACCAGCTATGAAAAGCCAACTGACATTTACTCCTGATTATTATTTGACCATGCTGGTCATTTATGAACATTTGAACATCTTGGCCATGTTCTGTTATAATCTCCACCCGGCACAGCCAGAAGAGGACTGGCCCACCCCTCATAGCCTGGTTCCTCTCTAGGTTTCGGCCTTTCTAGGGAGTTTTTCCTAGCCGCCGTGCTTCTACACCTGCATTGCTTGCTGTTTGGGGTTTTAGGCTGGGTTTCTGTACAGCACTTCGAGATATTAGCTGATGTACGAAGGGCTATATAAAATAAACTTGATTTGATTTGAACCATGTCTAAAACAATAAAAATCACAATACTGTAAGTTGTGATATTTACATGACATGAGCCCAAAAGTAAAGTAAGTACCATGCTTAGAATGTTCAATTCTGTGGGACAGAATTTATGAAACCTGCGAAATTGGTGTTCATATTTGCAAGGAGTATTCCTCATTCTACCTGAGTAAGATCGATGTGACATTGTATTGCAAACAAGTATGGGAAAGTCCTGAGGGTGTTTTACGGTCATCAGACGTCCTTGGACGGAAGTAAAGGTACGTCTTTTCCTTCACCTCCTATGTTCCAGAATTCCCTGACTAGACGTAAATCTGGAACACTCAAATTAGTATGTTACATTTGGTATTGTTACATAAGACTGGTACTTTAAATTAAGGGGTTTAACATGCTATGCTGTCATTTTCTTCCGTACATAGGAATTATCATATTAAGCAGCTAATTTGCATAGTCTGTTTTTCACAAAGCACGAAGATATGAGGACCCTACGTAAAACTATTAGTCTTAAATTATTGTAATGATGTATTCAGTACTGCCTCATTTGCATAAGATCAGTTTATTTGAATCTACTCTGTTCTACATCAGCCCTGAAAATGTCATTAGAATATGACAACCCTATCTTGAGATATTGGACAGAACGTGTTGAAATTAAGACTCCAGACAAATGATTCGGTGCCATCATTGACCAGTGGCGACCCTTTCAGTACACTTGAAAATGAGACCTCAGCAATGGTAAGTCTCCAACACCCTAGTTACACAACTCACCTGAGACAATGACCCTGTACTCGGAGCGTCTGGATGGCGGCCCGTATCTGCCTCTAGGGGCCCCACCAACACCCCCACCAACACCACCAAAGCCGCCTCTCGCCCCACCCCTGCCGCTCCGAGGGAATTCAACTCGCAGCCGATAACCGTCGTAGTCATAGCCGTCTCGTCCGTACACTGCATCGTCGGCATCCCTGAAAAAGTGATAATAGAAAATGTTAGTTAAACAATCGTCCACACAGCACCCTGTGGCGTACCTCATTAGCCGGCTAAACTAAACAATTTACGATAACTCGTGGCGTTTAGTCGGCTAGCCACAAACAAAGACACCTTCACAATGTGCCACTGCAGAAAGAGAAGAAACTAGCGATCAAGCCAATTAACGTTACATTCTTAAAACGAAAATAGCTAGTTACGTTAACGTTAGTTACATCTGCAAACTAAGTCGATTTACAACGACGTCGCATGAGCATAGATATTCAAATTACAGTATAGTAACGTTAGCTGGCTAACTAGTAACGTTAGAGCAGTGCACAAGTTGCTAACAAGCTAGCCTTTAGCTACCTGGGATCTTCAAATTCGATAAAGGCAAAGGGAGGTCCTCCTCTTCGATTTTTCAAGTCGATGTCGCGAATAGCTCCATATTTGTAAAACACGTCCTCGACATCTTTGGTGCGAATATCAGGGGGTAGATTTCCGACGTAAATACGACAATCGTTATTTCCTGCAGGGCCTCGCACGACACCTCCCGACATAGTAGCTAACGTTAGCTATTTTAGCGTTAGGTTGAAATAAAAAGCGAGTTCGCAAAACGTTATTCAAGTAGATCACAACCGATTAGAAAACCATATGAGTATAGTGCATAAACACAAAATAAGGTATCAATCGCGCTTAAAGTTGTCTGCTAGCTACACTTCTCCCGGTGCAGAACCGCGCTTCTTCGCGAGGGCATTCATGAATACCGGAAATGTGCCCAGTAGAGAACTCTAGAAATGCCTACCTCCGCCAAACAAAATAGTCCACAGTTGTACAGGGCTCATCTGTTAAAGAGACCTGGGTGTCAGTATGCCTCCCTGATAGAATAAATGTTAAATCAATAAACACATGTGTGTGATATTGGTATAATTACGCGAATAATTTCAGCTAAGAAGGTTTCAGGTGAGCAGATTATTCGATTATAATTGTTTGGCCATTATCGCCTTGCAATTTTAAATCGTCATAATTTATCAATTGGCCTTATGAGTAGTGGCCAGCAACCTATTATTATAGGCTGGCCTACACCAATAGTATTGAATTTACAAAGTATATACACACATACACTGTTTATGAATGAGGACCTTCTTGGAGCCTAATGTTTCACGCTTGGTCCCGACCCTTTCAGCGAATGTTTGTGAACCCAGTGCGGTGCGCTTCATTTTCTGTGCGGTGTGAACACTCCAAAGGAACTCTGACCCCTCAAGGGGCCCAAAAGCGAAACGAACTGAGAGTTCGCTTGAATTCCGCGGTCGGGTTCCAATTTTTTTAGGGCAATGTGAACGTGAAGCTCCTCAGGTTAGTTTGTCATTATTCCCGCACCACACACTAGACTACTGCGACAGTTTCCCTTTCCCTAAACACTCACATTGGTGCCACAAGAGAGAAGATGATGAATGTGTGGAGTTTTTAGTTAATATTATTTGTTTGCAATATTTGATCTATAGGCTAAGAGAGCTTAATCAACTGTTTATTGATTGTGGGGTTTGAATAGTATGAGAAGACAATCTATTTGGTGAGAATCACAACGTTGGGTACAAAATCTATTTTTTTATTTCACCTTTATTTAACCAGGTAGGACAGTTGAGAACAAGTTCTCATTTACAACTGCAACCTGGCCAAGATAAAGCAAAGCAGTGTGACACAGACAACAACACAGAGTTACACATGGAGTAAACAATAAACAAGCCAATAACACAATAAACAAGTCAATAACACAGTAGGAAAAAGAAAGAAAGTTTATATACAGTATTCTAGCTCTTAAAGGGGCAGTAGCCTATATTGGGTGTACAATTTTCAATTACAGCATTATTTATTCTGCAGTTATTCTGTTGTACATGTTAATAGTATATTCTGATTAAATTATTATGTCTGATATTTTAATGAAATGCAATCTATTAGCTTCCAAAATGTAAGTAGGTATATCTAGCTGTCCGATAACACATTCTGATTGAATGGCTTGTCCTGCACTTTGTAAAAACTCAGAGTGCATGTTGGAAAAAGATTTTGGTTCCTTTCTAAACATATCAATGTGAATGCAAAGAGGACTCAGTCCACAACATAGGTGAAGTGAACTGGCAAAATAGTTTAGTCCTCATTCAGAGGCAAGGGCAGTGTGAATACAAAAATTAATTAGTTCTTTCGCTTTTTTTTGTTCACCCTAAAGAGGACTGAGATGGGTTATTTTTAAAGAGGACTATGTGAAAACACCCTAATATATCATCGTCAACTACTCTTAAGCCAGTAGATGGTGCCATGGACCATGGTATGGGAAAGCAAATCAGATGACAAGCTACAAGTAGACTACTAGTTTATGGGTGAGGATAAATTAACTAAGAATTCTGTTAAAATCAAGAACTGTATAACATTCTCAGTTTGACTCTACTGTAGAAAATAATGTAAAAACCATGCAATGTGTAGGTAGGCCTACTCTTTGGTGCAGTTACAATTTGTTTTATTTGTGAGTAGGCCTAGTCTCTCATGGACAGACTATGGAGCATGAGCATCTGACCAAATTATGGGATATTTTAATTCTGGTTTAACCAAGATTAATTTATGAGAAATAAAACCAGAATTCCCAGATTGTTTCAACTCAACACAATTTATTGTTATTACTTTTGCACTACAGTATTTGATAATCAGTTGCATAGAGAACAATACTTAGCTAAGTCACAAAAATAACATTTTTCCACCAACACTATTTACTGTTAAGTCCAGCTGTCCATTAGTTCATCCAAAACCACGTCTTTGGAACTTTCTGCCTCTATGCTAGAACACACACACAATTTCTACAAAATAGAATCTTCACACAGCTATTTTGTTTAGACACACATATCCCATCATAAATCCAGAATTTGGAATGGCAATATGGTCTCTTCAAGAAAGCTAGAGTTCTCCATTCTCGTCACACACAATAGGCCTACACCACGCACCCTATCTAATGCTTAGTGCAGCAGTTTGGAAAGTGGCTTTACATGGCAGAAGTTGATTCTGGATCTCATCAAAATAAATAATGAATCAACCAAACATCAGTTAGGTTTCATTTTGCGAGATACTACCACAAGAACATGTTGTCATCTCAGAGGTTACAATAATATTGTTGAAAGTGTCTAATCAAAGGCCATCCGTCAATGACTAATTTCATTAGACCCTTACATCTAGTGTGTCCACCAATGTGCAATTTCTTTTAATAACAAGTGTGTACACTCAAGTAACTATATTATAACTCCTAGAATACAGATTGTAGACAGCACATGCCTGCGATTGGCCATTGGTATAGCAGTGACAGTGGACGATGCTATTGGTTAGCCAAAGCTATAATGTGAGGCATCACTGGCTCTTCAGTATGCATGATTGGCCACAAAGATCTGATCAGATTCACTGTCCCCGCCACCAGTGTACTTCCCCTGACAGGCCAAGCCATTCACCTGATAGTAAGAGAAAGGGGATGGGGGTATGAGGGGCAAACACACAAACACTGTTAGGGGTGAAACTCACTTCATGTCAGCTGAATACATAGATCACTTTCTCAGATGACCGTTCCACTCGGAAAATGGTGAAATGCTAAAAAAAAAGAAATATGTTCCTCAACAACACTAAGTGCTAAAAGATGAAAGCCAGGTTGATCAAGAGGCTGAAAACAAAGTGATGTACATGCCTCTGCTCTCTTGATAAACTGCTCAGTGGCAGCACTCTCATTCTCTTTATGTCCACGCCAGGTTTTGAGTGCGGAGATCTGCAGGGCTCGGCCGTACGAGAAGGTGAGGGCCCAGGGCTTCACCAGGGAGCAGTTGTTGATGGCATTTAGGTGGACAGAGGCCTCCTCTTCACTCTGACCCCCAGAAAGGAACGTTACTCCTGCACACACAGAAAATAAATAGAAATTGCTGTGAGTGAACAGTTAATGGATTTCTATCAGCACCATAAGTGCTTTTGTAACAGTATAACTTTAAACCGTCCCCTCGCCCCGACACGGGCGCGAACCAGGGACCTTCTGCACACATCAACAACGGTCGCCCACGAAGCATCGTTACCCATCGCTCCACAAAGGCCACGGCCCTTGCAGAGCAAGGGGCAACACTACTTCTAGGTTTCAGAGCAAGTGACGTAACTGATTGAAACGCTAGTAGCGCGTACCCGCTAACTAGCTAGCCATTTTACATCCGTTACACTCACCCCCCTTTCAACCTCCTCCTTTTCCGCAGCAACCAGTGATCCGGGTCACGGCACCAATGTAACAGTATAACTTGTAGCGCGTACCCGCTAACTAGCTAGCCATTTTACATCCGTTACACTTTACAAACTGCCAATAAATGAATATATGTTCATAATGCCAAATCACTGGTATAGTGACTGAATCTGACACTGGTATTGCATGTACTCTCTTTCTGAGCTTCATTGAGAGTGAGAGGCAATATAACTGGTCAATGGCCTATGACCTTACCCGTGACAGCAGGAGGGACGGTGCGGCGCAAGGCTGTAACCGTTGCCATGGCGACCTCCTCTGCGCTGTATTTGGTGGGGCAGCTGTGGCCAGGAGTGGCCATATTGGGCTTGAGCAGAGTGCCCTCCAGGTACACATGATGGTCAGACATGGCCTTGTACAATGCAGCTAGCACCTGCACAACACGGGGAACACATGGAACATGATAAACTGGCAATGTTAGAAATACATATTACACACTAATAGGTTAAGAGTTGGGGTACGGTCCCACCTTCTCTGTGACATACTGACAACGCCTCAGATCATGATCTCCATCAGACAAAATCTCTGGCTCCACAATAGGCACAATCCCATGCTGGGTGAAAGAAAAATGACATAATCCGCATGATTAGAAGGCGTTGCTGATGTTACCTCCTGCAATTATGATATTTCATCATACCTGATATTGTGCCTTTATTAAACTGCATTTGTGGAGTCCTTACCTGCTGGCAAATGCTTGAATATCGAGCCAGGACATTTGCATTCTCTTCAATGGACAGTTTAGAGGGGGTGGTCTCACTGATCTTGAACACACAGCGCCACTTAGCAAAGTTTGCCCCATCCTTCTTATACTGAACACAGCGTTCTGAGAGCCCATCCAGTCCTACAGGATGAAAAATAAATTAACAAGGCTGGTAAGGATTGCGAATCACCAATGAGTGGCAGACTACATTTTGTAACTGTCAAATTCAGATAGTTATGATGATCAGATTGACTAGAACCCAAGAGGTCTTAGCCCTACCCTGAGTGGTAGATTCTCCATTGGTTCCTGCCAAGGGGACAACACCCTTGTCAACCTGAAGAAAGAGATAAAGCAGATCAAAAATAAGAATGACAACGGTCCTCCCTCCCCTTCACACTGATCTTCTCCATGTCTTAAAGCCAGCTTATTTTCATCCAGATGGTGTTGATATTAATAGCAGCCATTCTACCCATAGCACTGCCCCATCTACCCCATTAGGGGTAGAACTCCTGATCCGAGTGTATCTGTGCTACCTTTTGGCCTCCATAATGTTGAAACCTGTTCCCTTCCTGGAACTGTCTATTGGAGCATATCAAGTAGCCTTATGTTCTACATTCTCATTCCTTCCCTCGATAATGTTATATACAGTAGAAGTAGGGTCAAGAGGTATTCTTGCCCAAGCTAAAGACCAGAGACATAAAACATACTTCAGATATCACCATTGGCCCCTTCGACCGCTTTGCTCGTACAGTACCTTGATTCCCACAGTGATGCCCCTGTCCTTGATTATCTTGACAAAGGGCGTGCCATCATCAGCGTGCTGGTACAGCGTCTCATGGAAGAAGATGACTCCTCCGATGCAGCTGTTGATGCGGTCATCAGCCCTGAAGAGGATCTGGCGGTACTGCCGGCGGTTCTCCTCAGTGTTCTCAACCCCTATCTGGTTAAGGCGCTTTGCCATGCTGCCTGTTTCCAGGAACATTAGAAACAAACATGTTCACAGTCTGGTAAACCTACATTTATAAAAACGGAATAATCTATTGGATACCATCCTGTACCACTGCTTTGTAGAGGGTTCTGGCAAGCACCACTGGAAATTAACATTTGTCTGATTTCTTGAAAGTAGGTCCCACTGTTATTGTTAATGCCATACATACATGTAGATTGTTACGTAATCATTTTCATTCCAACTGTTTTCCAGTGCAGAGAAAACATACAGAGCTCCCTACTAACCAACAGACTCATCAGCAGCCAGGATGCCCTTCCCTGGAGTGACGATACGAAGGGCAATCTCTTGGAGCTCCTGCTTCTGACCACTGGAGAGGGCTGGGAATTGGTGCGTCATCCTGAGAGGGTCGATCACACAACCTGCATAGGGATATCAGATTGTGCACATCTTTTCTGGTCTATATTGATCAATATTCACTCACCAAACAAGGGGTCAGCCAAGTCTTTAGGTCCGGAAGGATTTACATTTTCTCTGTTGGGGTCTCATAAACAACCAAAAATAGCTATTTAATAGAAAAAGTCAAGGACTACACAGGCTGTATCACAACCGGCCGTGATTAGGAGTCCCATAGGGCGGTGCACAATTGGCCCAGCATCGTCCGGGTTTGGCTGATATTGTAAATAAGAATTTGTTTTTAACTGACTTGCCTAGTTAAATAAAGGTTAAATAAAAAATTTAAAATATAAGAATGGCTTGATGCCAATGATGACAACCAATGGAGAAATATGTCCAGCTTCTTTGTCCGAAATAGATACCCCAACACATTTCCCTCATTGATTGTTGCTTGCTTGTTTTCATTCTCTTCAAGCATTTTCATTCCCCCAAAATGTATTCCTCTCAACTCCCTCTCTCTTTCCCACACTCTAAAGTACAGCTAAGAGGCACAGTCAGAGCTGAAATATAAAACTCTCAGCCAACAACTCAGTAATCCAGACAACCTTCGGCATGTTGTCACTGTTGAGGTGGGCGCTACTGACAAATATCCCAGGAGGCACAAGAAAGGTGAGGGAATTTTGTCAGTCCAAACCAGAGCTTTTTCAGAAATATTACCCTGGTTCTGTGTAGCTGTAGTAGCAATATCAAATTGGTAAGTGAAATAAAAAAATGATGATGTAGTAATACATACAGTTGAAGTCGGAAGTTTACATACATTTGGAGTCATTAAAACTAATTTTTCAACCACTCCACAAATTTCTTGTTAACAAACTATAGTTTTGGCAAGTCAGTTAGGACATCTACTTTGTGCATGACACAAGTAATTTTTCCAACAATTGTTTACAGACGGATTATTTCACTTATAATTGCCTGTATCACAATTCCAGTGGGTCAGAAGTTTACATACACTAAGTTGACTGTGCCTTTAAACAGCTTGGAAAATTCCAGAAAATGATGCCATGGCTTTAGAAGCTTCTGATAGGCTAATTGACATAATTTGAGTCAATTGGAAGTGTACCTGTGGATGTATTTCAAGGCCTACCTTCAAACTCAGTGCCTCCTTGCTTGACATCATGGGAAAATCAAAAGAAATTAGCCAAGACCTCAGAAAATAAATTGTAGACCTCCACAAGTCTGGTTCATCCTGGGGAGCAATTTCCAAACACCTGAAGGTACCACGTTCATCTGTACAAACAATAGTATTGTTTGTACGGCGAGGCCGCTCAGCAAGGAAGAAACCACTGCTCCAAAACCGCCATAAAAAAGCCAGACTACGGTTTGCAACTGCACATGGGGACAAAGATCATACTTTTTGTAGAAATGTCCTCTGGTCTGATGAAACAAAAATAGAACTGCTTGGCCATAATGACCATCGTTATGTTTGGAGGAAAAAGGGGGATGCTTGCAAGCCAAAGAACACCATCCCAACTGTGAAGCATGGGGGTGGCAGCCTCATGTTGTGGGGCTGCTTTGCTGCAGAAGGGACTGGTGCACTTCACAAAATAGATGACATCATGAGGGAGGAAAATGATGTGGCTATATTGAAGAAACATCTCAAGACATCAGTCAGGAAGTTAAAGCTTGGTCGCAAATGGGTCTTCCAGATGGACATTGACCAAAAGCATACTTCCAAAGTTGTGACAAAATGGCTTAAGTACAACAAAGTCAAGGTATTGGAGTGGCCATCACAAAGCCCTGACCTCAATCCTATAGAAAATTTGTGGGCAGAACTGAAAAAGCGCTTGTGAGCAAGGAGGCCTACAAACCTGACTCAGTTACACCAGCTCTGTCAGGAGGAATGGGCCAAAATTCACCTAATTTATTGTGGGAAGCTTGTGGAAGGCTACCCGAAACGTTTGATCCAAGTTAAACAATTTAAAGGCAATGCTACCAAAAACGAATTGAGTGTATGTAAACTTCTGACCCACTGGGAATGTGAAAGAAATAAAAGCTGAAATATATCGTTCTCTCTACTATTATTCTGACATTTCACATTCTTAAAATTAAGTAGTGATCCTAACTGATCTAAGACAGGAAATTGTTACTCTGATTAAATGTCAGGAATTGTGGGAAACTGAGTTTAAATGTATTTGGCTAAGGTGTATGTAAACTTCCAACTTCAACTGTATCATTCACATAGAGGCTATATATTTCTACTGTATGAGTACTGTTTATTGAAAGCAGAAGGCCACTAATCACACTTCCCACTTGCTGATGCAGCAGCGCTGACTACAGTGATCTGTGGGGTCGCACAATGCACTTGTTGATTCATGCGTTCATATCACATCCCTTGATAGTGGGTATGGCAAATCACCATGTCAACACAGACCCTCAGCTTTTGCACTCCACTGTCTGCAATAACCGAGGAAAAATACGACAGTAGCCAGTAAAAATGTTTATCTACCATGCATTGACTTATCATGTAACTCGAATCCACTCCTTTATATTGGTTTAGTAAATTTAAAAAATCTTTAGTTTTCCAAATAAAACATAAAAATCATTAATTTAATAGCATCATCAGCATATCTGGGTCCCACTCATTACATATAGTTGAACATTTCTAAATATCATATTATCTATCATGTTTACTAAAGCTTGCTGAAATGAAAAGTGAATGTCAAGAAAACTTGAGAACCTTACCTGACAGGATGCTAATTCAGAATTCAGTTGTTCACTGGAGAAGTGATGGCCACTGCGATGTCTGACAGACTGCTGCTCCCTTGTATCCCACTCAATACCTCTAGGGCGGGGCTTAACGATGGGGTGGGGCTTGTTGATGGATAATAAATAAATATGGACGAATGCATTCAACCAGAGGAGGCTGGTGGGAGGAGCTATAGGAGAACAGGCTCATTGTAATGGCTGGAATGGTATCAATGGAACGGGCTCAAACACGTTGTTTCCATATGTTTGATGTGTTTGGTACCATTCCATTGATTCCATTCCAGTCATTACAATGAGCTTGTCCTCCTATAGTTCCCTCCACCAGCCTCTGTATTCAACTAAAACTAATCCATCATACCAAGTCATTACAATAATAACAATACACTTGTCTTGCGAGTACAAGTTGTCTTGTTCTGAGAAGTTGGCCCAATGGCAGTTCAATCAATAATTCAGTGGATGAAACATTGACCTAATTAATCATTCCAAATGACAGTTTTGTTTTTCTCTTAATTTTATATACATAGAAGTTAGATTTCATGAAGTCTGGCTACTTTAAACAGCACTATTGTGTACACCCAGGTTTATTACAGTATGTTGGCCCAATAACTTTTTCTGAAGCTATAATAACCCTTCAGCGAAACCTCATTTAAGGGTTAAACCACAACCCCTTTGCTCACTAATTTCTGCTAATTAGTTGAAATCATAGACTTATGTAATTGGGTTGAACTATGCCTTGGGCACATTTCTGAATCTCTTGGCAATTCGGATATCCCCTAAGACCCAGAGGAAAAGCTCAGTCTCAGAGCAATTCAAACACTCCTATACATTTCTGCATTAGTAGTAAATCATGGGTATTAATAGGTTCAGAAATGTTTCCAGTGTATATACATGACCGAATATAGAACTGTGACATAGATTCGAGAGAAATGGGGTCAGAATGTATTTATTTTCTGTGAACAAGATATAACAATCAATGTTTGAGTACTTTACATAGGTTGATACTCGAGATCAGGTTCATCACATGAAGATCAACAGTGATATGCTACATTGGCTTTATGGTGGCATATTCAGTTGTTTACATTTTCACTCGATGTCGTTGGATAAAATGTGTAGATAATTCTACCAAGAATGACTTGTATTTGACAGTAAATACTTAATTCTCATCAAGTATTTGATCCTTTATTTGGGAAGTTTAATATCTCCCTCTGCCCCTTTTCTGTATAGAAATTAGAAAATATGTTTTCCACTTTTCTAGGACATCTCACTTGTTCTAGTTATTTTATGGGACTTCTCCATCCCCCTCTCTATAATTGAGTCAGTGTGCTAGAGGTGTCCACCAATGTAAAGATGTGGGTCACTGGACTAACGCCACAGACATACTATACCAGACCTATCTAAGACAAGGGCCTAAAGGGGAATTCAGTGTCAGACCGCAGAGAGAGAGAGAAAACCACTAGACCTTCCTATTCAGGAGACATTTTAGGAAGATGACTGGGTCTTGTGCTTAGATTATATTTAGCCATCTCCATTGGGGCAGTAGCTATTTTTTTCTGTTTGAACCTAATTAAAACATTTAATGATTATTCTTTATCTGTTCTTTAATTTTCTGTCCTATTAATGTTGCTCCCTTAAGGGTTTCTTGGTGTTTTACCAAATAGGTCACCATCACACTAAAGTCTGAGGAAAAAGTTGTCTTTATGTATCCAGTTGTAGTGCAATACAAATAATGTACAGTATGTGTTAACATAATATATGATATATGCCATTTAGCAGACGCGTTTATCCAAAAGGACTTGCAGTAGTGCATCATCCATACATTTTCATATGGGTGTCCAGGGCCCCACAGGACTCGAACCCATGACGGGACGTTGCAACCTCCATGCTCTACCAACTGAACCACACAGATTTCAGGTGAAAAAACATTTGAGATTCCAAATGAATAATACTCTGTAAGATGTATACTTTTCTGTTGCTTACAATAAACTGAAAGCCACCTCTTGTATTGTACTGGCTCAAATGTGTGTATGTTCTCTGCTGTCATGACTGATGATCAGGTGCCTGAAGTGACTCAGGCTCTATCTGGAACAGCTAAAAACACCTAACCTAAAAAACCTGTGGAACTTATCAACTATTTTTAACACTTCAAGTGGCTCCAAATAGAGGCTATGCATAAAGGTACCTATTTCCTTTGATATTTCTCCTAGTATATCATGACAGGAGACAACTCCATCATGAGTTCATAGGGGCTTTCATTTTTCAGATGTTACTGTGGTTGGGTAAAACACAACAACAGTTAGTGAAATCTAATGAGAAATGGGTATAGAGCAGGACTTTGAACAGTCAAAGGCATTGTGATCACACACAACAGTCAATCAAATAATCAGATGGCCTAAGCAATCAAACCTAAAATTACACAGAATTAAATAAATACTTTGTTAAAAAAAATATATGTGAAAGGATTTTCAGGAAAATAGAGATCTTCTTATACAAATGTAATAACAAAGGTAAAAGGTCAAACATGCAGGTTGTTGATCCACATTTGGAAAGTGCCATTTGCCAGAGCCTTGAGAGGCTTTGAGATGCAGTACTCAATGGGAAATATAAATGTTCTAAACCTTTTTTGGTAAGTGGTGGTTTTCAGTCCATTAAAGCTCATCTATAATTATTACCCCATTAAATGGGTATACAAAGAGGTATACAGAGGAAAAGAGGGAGCCAAATAGGCCATGTAAATAAAGAAAACATACAGGAGCTTTTTCACAACCATGTATCCATGTGGTACAAAATGTATATATCAAATACATGTCCATACTTGTTTCCACTACAGTCAGTATTGAGTCACAGTAGCACATGCACATATCATGTGCTAAAACCCTGAGCTGTAGCCAGGGTCTGGCTCAGGTCAATGTTGGCCAAAGTAGGTGACATGTCAGTGGAGCTGGTAGGGGAGTGGAGTATGTCAAAGTTCTGGAAGTAGTCCATAGACAGGCCTCGCATGGCTATGGCTGGACGATCAGGATGGTTCTTCAGTTCTAGAATTAGTTCAACGGGTCTCTTCTGTAGCAGTTGAGAGTCAAAGGAAGTGCCACGGAAAAACGTCTGCCTTTTGAAGCGCTCCAGGCTACGCAGGCGATGAGCTGGGTTCTTGCATAGGAGCTAGTCACAAATAGGATAGAGAAAGAAATAAGAGCATTGAGAATTTGTTGATATTCTGTTTAAAAGGTAAATGTGTTTCCTAATCTGAGACAATCCAACTACATATGACCTCTGACCTCTGTGAGCAGAAGGGTCAGTGCAGGGTTGAAGGTCTTGGGCATGGAGTATGGGCAATCTCTGACCTTTCTCAGCATGTTGGAGTGGTCTGGCTCTGGAGGCACAGGGAACTATGGAGGTGACAAGGACAGAATTAGCATCAACAACATCTCTAGATTTAGACAGGACTGAGCTCAAAAAAGAAGAAAAACAACCTTTCTAACAACTATTAAATCATCACATATTCAGTTAAGATGATGAACTGTGGTGGTGACTGCACCTTTCCGGCCACCAATGAGAACAACAGAACGCCGAGAGACCACCAATCAGCAGCATGGCTGTAGGGACCCCCACTCAGGACTTCAGGAGCTGTTCAGAGAGAGGACCATCACAGTGAGATTATAATATGTGCTTAATGTGTTGTAATCATTAACTTTTCCTGATCCCATGCATCTCACCCATGTATTGGATTGTCCCACAAATTGTAAATGCTCTTGAGCCCCGCTCAAGACGGCGAGAGAGTCCAAAGTCAGTTAAACGCAGATGACCTGCATCAAATAGATACAGTAGTATTTTACATACAGTACTTCACAAATCCAATTCTGGTTATTCTACCTGACTAATATGCAGTTTAAATTAGTTTCACTATAGAACTATATCTTCCATACAACAACAATCCTAAAGTGTCCACTTTATTATAAGGGCCTCTAGTGTTCTCTTATATGTTACTATGTGATGTCACATAGCAGCAGCAGCTGAAAAGATGAGCTCCTACAAATATTGAAATTTAAATGTTTTTTTAGAGTAAAGTACATCGAAAAAATCAAAAGAAAACTGCAAACTGAATAGGAGACCAAACAAGCAGCAAACAAAGAAGAAAGGCTTTTGAAAAAGTAACAATTTTTCATAAAATTATACCGTTTTCTTAGCTAGCTAAGTTGTTTACCTGTTGCTAGGCAGTTGCTAGGGACATTCCTGAAAGAAGCTAGCTAGCTAACAAGGAGTGTCTAGTTGGCAGAAGAGAAGAAGGGACAAAGAAGGGACAAAGTGGGACAAAATAAGGACAGAAGAAAAGGGAAAGGGGACATTAAGGTGAAGCAGTCCTCTAAAGACACAAAAGACAATAATACAAGAAACAACACTTCTATTGCCTCTCCCTCTACGATACGCACTTCCGGTTTGGTTTGGAGCGAGTAGTTGCATTCCGCTTTGCTCCACAGGTAGTATTACAGGTAGTATTACATTTCATTTCATTACAGTACAACAGTTTGATTTGTTTGATCTTAGCTGGCTACATAGCCGTCTTTGTATCCAAGATAATTGTGTAGTCTAGAGTAATTGTCGAGGTTACCTAGCCAGTTAGAGGTTACCTAGCCAGCTACACTTTCAAACAAAGTCAACAACGCAGCCACTGCTAGCTAGCCTATTTCACCAGCCAGCAGTACTATATCATTTTAGTCAATAAGATTTTTTGCAACGTAAGCTTAACTTTCTGAACATTCGAGACGTGTAGTCCACTTGTCATTCCAATCTCCTTTGCATTAGCGTAGCCTCTTCTGTAGCCTGTCAACTATGTGTCTGTCTATCCCTGTTCTCTCCTCTCTGCACAGACCATACAAACGCTTCACACCGCGTGGCCGCTGCTACTCTAACCTGGTGGTCCCAGCGCGCACGACCCACGTGGAGTTCCAGGTCTCAGGCAGCCTCTGGAACTGCCGATCTGCGGCCAACAAGGCAGAGTTCATCTCAGCCTATGCTTCCCTCCAGTCCCTCGACTTCTTGGCACTGACGGAAACATGGATTACCACTGATAACACTGCTACTCCTACTGCTCTCTCCTCGTCTGCCCACGTGTTCTCGCACACCCCGAGAGCTTCTGGTCAGCGGGGTGGTGGCACTGGGATCCTCATCTCTCCCAAGTGGACATTCTCTCTTTCTCCCCTGACCCATCTGTCTATCGCCTCCTTTGAATTCCATGCTGTCACAGTTACCAGCCCTTTCAAGCTTAACATCCTTATCATTTATCGCCCTCCAGGTTCCCTTGGAGAGTTCATCAATGAGCTTGACGCCCTGATAAGTTCCTTTCCTGAGGATGGCTCACCTCTCACAGTTCTGGGTGACTTTAACCTCCCCACGTCTACCTTTGACTCATTCCTCTCTGCCTCCTTCTTTCCACTCCTCTCCTCTTTTGACCTCACCCTCTCACCTTCCCCCCCTACTCACAAGGCAGGCAATACGCTTGACCTCATCTTTACTAGATGCTGTTCTTCCACTAATCTCATTGCAACTCCCCTCCAAGTCTCCGACCACTACCTTGTATCCTTTTCCCTCTCGCTCTCATCCAACACTTCCCACACTGCCCCTACTCGGATGGTATCGCGCCGTCCCAACCTTCGCTCTCTCTCCCCCGCTACTCTCTCCTCTTCCATCCTATCATCTCTTCCCTCTGCTCAAACCTTCTCCAACCTATCTCCTGATTCTGCCTCCTCAACCCTCCTCTCCTCCCTTTCTGCATCCTTTGACTCTCTATGTCCCCTATCCTCCAGGCCGGCTCGGTCCTCCCCTCCTGCTCCGTGGCTCGACGACTCATTGCGAGCTCACAGAACAGGGCTCCGGGCAGCCGAGCGGAAATGGAGGAAAACTCGCCTCCCTGCGGACCTGGCATCCTTTCACTCCCTCCTCTCTACATTCTCCTCTTCTGTCTCTGCTGCTAAAGCCAATTTCTACCACTCTAAATTCCAAGCATCTGCCTCTAACCCTAGGAAGCTCTTTGCCACCTTCTCCTCCCTCCTGAATCCTCCTCCCCCTCCTCCCCCCTCCTCCCTCTCTGCTGATGACTTCGTCAACCATTTTGAAAAGAAGGTCGACGACATCCGATCCTCGTTTGCTAAGTCAAACGACACCGCTGGTTCTGCTCACACTGCCCTACCCTGTGCTTTGTCCTCTTTCTCCCCTCTCTCTCCAGATGAAATCTCGCGTCTTGTGACGGCCGGCCGCCCAACAACCTGCCCGCTTGACCCTATCCCCTCCTCTCTTCTCCAGACCATTTCCGGAGACCTTCTCCCTTACCTCACCTCGCTCATCAACTCATCCTTGACCGCTGGCTACGTCCCTTCCGTCTTCAAGAGAGCGAGAGTTGCACCCCTTCTGAAAAAACCTACACTCGATCCCTCCGATGTCAACAACTACAGACCAGTATCCCTTCTTTCTTTTCTCTCCAAAACTCTTGAACGTGCCGTCCTTGGCCAGCTCTCCTGCTATCTCTCTGAGAATGACCTTCTTGATCCAAATCAGTCAGGTTTCAAGACTAGTCATTCAACTGAGACTGCTCTTCTCTGTGTCACGGAGGCGCTCCGCACTGCTAAAGCTAACTCTCTCTCCTCTGCTCTCATCCTTCTAGACCTATCGGCTGCCTTTGATACTGTGAACCATCAGATCCTCCTCTCCACCCTCTCCGAGCTGGGCATCTCCGGCGCGGCCCACGCTTGGATTGCGTCCTACCTGACAGGTCGCTCCTACCAGGTGGCGTGGCGAGAATCTGTCTCCGCACCACGTGCTCTCACCACTGGTGTCCCCCAGGGCTCTGTTCTAGGCCCTCTCCTATTCTCGCTATACACCAAGTCACTTGGCTCTGTCATATCCTCACATGGTCTCTCCTATCATTGCTATGCAGACGACACACAATTAATCTTCTCCTTTCCCCCCTCTGATAACCAGGTGGTGAATCGCATCTCTGCATGTCTGGCAGACATATCAGTGTGGATGACGGATCACCACCTCAAGCTGAACCTCGGCAAGACGGAGCTGCTCTTCCTCCCGGGGAAGGACTGCCCGTTCCATGATCTCGCCATCACGGTTGACAACTCCATTGTGTCCTCCTCCCAGAGTGCTAAGAACCTTGGCGTGATCCTGGACAACACCCTGTCGTTCTCAACTAACATCAAGGCGGTGACCCGTTCCTGTAGGTTCATGCTCTACAACATTCGCAGAGTACGACCCTGCCTCACGCAGGAAGCGGCGCAGGTCCTAATCCAGGCACTTGTCATCTCCCGTCTGGATTACTGCAACTCGCTGTTGGCTGGGCTCCCTGCCTGTGCCATTAAACCCCTACAACTCATCCAGAACGCCGCAGCCCGTCTGGTGTTCAACTTTCCCAAGTTCTCTCACGTCACCCCGCTCCTCCGCTCTCTCCACTGGCTTCCAGTTGAAGCTCGCATCCGCTACAAGACCATGGTGCTTGCCTACGGAGCTGTGAGGGGAACGGCACCTCCGTACCTTCAGGCTCTGATCAGGCCCTACACCCAAACAAGGGCACTGCGTTCATCCACCTCTGGCCTGCTCGCCTCCCTACCTCTGAGGAAGTACAGTTCCCGCTCAGCCCAGTCAAAACTGTTCGCTGCTCTGGCACCCCAATGGTGGAACAAACTCCCTCACGACGCCAGGTCAGCGGAGTCAATCACCACCTTCCGGAGACACCTGAAACCCCACCTCTTTAAGGAATACCTAGGATAGGATAAAGTAATCCTTCTAACCCCCCCCCCCCCTTAAAAGAGTTAGATGCACTATTGTAAAGTGGTTGTTCCACTGGATATCATAAGGTGAATGCACCAATTTGTAAGTCGCTCTGGATAAGAGCGTCTGCTAAATGACTTAAATGTAAAATGTTATTGTGGTAGAAAGTAAACTAAACCCTAAGTAAAATGTATGCATGTGTAAAAGACATCACACTACTTGCTTAGCGGGGACCACTTGCTCCCGATTTGGCCCATACCTGGCGCCAACTCAGGATCTCTGCCTCACAAACACATGTGACCGTACTCCCTCAAGCGTCTTAGCCAATCGCGCCACCTCAAATGATAGCTAATGAGGTGGTGCAAGCGGGACACTTAAGGCTGAGGAGTACGTTTCACACATCACCATGTGCTACACATGCATGACTAGGTCGCTTTGGATAAAAGTGTCTGCTAAATGGCATATATTATATATATAAGTATATTATTTTAGCCAGCATTACCTTGGTCAGACAGAAGGACATTCTCCATCTAAAAAATCCAGAATAATCAGATGATTATAATCTTTTCTATTAAATTAGAAATATAAGTTATTTAGATTAAAAAATGCATAAGTTATGTATAAAGTATAATGTTCATTATCAAAACAAACGTTCCTACCTTCACATCCCTATGCATGATCCCAAAGTTGTGAAGGAAACCTACCGATCGGACACACACATTATAATCCAAGTAAAGGTGAAACTTAAACAAGGATTTCATACACATTTTGCAGAACTATATTGTGCATATACACTTGAGGGACACTCACCCAAAGCACAGCCTAGCTCTGCAGCGAACACCCGAGCCTCATCCTCCCCAAACTGGCCCTTCAGTAACCAGTAGGTATACAGGTCTCCAGTACTGCAGTATTCACACACTGTGAGAAGACAGACACAATCACGCACAATGATCCATCTTAGTACATAACAAGGCTATGTACAGTACACTGATCCAGGGCTGGGACTAGATGACCCCTGCTAAAACACAAGCACTTGAAAAGGAAGGAGCAATGGAGGAGAGAATCAAAACAGGAAAAAACTAAATTGTCGGAAGTCACACAGTGGCTAGTTTTTTTAAGGCTGGGGGAAGCGTGGGAAGGGAAAGGGGTTATGTTGGGTAAGGAGATGTGTGTCAGTCAGAGACAAAAATTAACTCAAACATGCCTTTATCCACTAATAAGGGTGTTATTAATAAATCAAAGGAAGGGGAAACCAGTTCAGAGGCCACAGGACTGTATGCTACACCCTGAAATCTCAGCAGATGGCAGTATAATTATTCAGACGAGTCATGGGGCTCAAACTGAGGGAGACAACACTAAATAGCAGCAAGGCCAGTCAATGCCATAGTAGACGCTCCTGCTAGGGAGAGTGAGACAACCCACTGGTTGAATTAATGTTGTTTCCACGACATTTCAATTAAACTACGTTGAACCAATGTGGAATAGATGTTGAATTGACGTCTGTTCCCAGTGGGAAGCTCCTATGTGAGACACAGGGAGGGTAAATAGAGGAGAGGATAAAACAAAGGGGAAGGAGGGATCTAGTTATATCACATTAGTCACTCACTAATGAAGAGGTGACGCTGGGTCTGCCAGCAATCCTGCAGATTGTGGAGGAATGGGTGGCTGACCTGCCGCTGCAACGCAACAGGCAACACACAACAGCAGCAACAAGTGTGGATGTCAGCAAAGACACTCAGTAGAACAATGTGATTTAGGAGGGATCTGAATGCAACCAGGTATCTTGAATGATGGTAAAGGTTGTTTTTCTTACAGCAAAAGCTCCATGGGACCATGCTTCTTGTTGCACAGAAGCTCATAAGGATAATTGGCATAGTCATTATTAGAGCTCAGTGAGTCATTGTTTCCAGCATGTTATCCCCTAAACTAAGTCAGGCCCTAAGCTAAAGCCTGCTCAGGATAGCAGCTTCACAGGTCATCCTGCAGTGTGACCTACCTGAATGATGACCTCCTCCTTTGACTGTTCCAGGACCCCATGCTTCAGTATCTCAGACTTGGATAAAACCTGTAGAGCAACACAATATAAGAACATTAAATACAGTGGACATAGAATAAACTAGATGTGTGTAGATGTCACATGAAATATAGTGCTGGTTAAATGTGATGTGGCAGGAGGCTGAAGAGAGATTCACCTTAACGGCATAAGTCTTCTCCTTCGACCTGTCCTTTACTTTCAAGATAGGACCAAAGGAGCCTTTAGCTATGAAGCCCAGGATCTGAATGTCATGGAGAGAAAGAGAGATTCAAATGTTGCAATATTATTAAATGTTAGTATCATCACAGGTAGGTTACACATATTTTTTTTCTATTTTTTTTTTTTTACATCAGACAGACCATCACATAATTTATTCCCCCCATATAGAAGTAATACGTTTGTGATTTATCTGTTGTTTCCCTATCAATTGATGATTTCATTAGATCTGCTGAAAACATTGATAACATCTGTGGACCAAGTGCTCAATGCAAATTAAGTTAAGGAGGACTACCTGGAAATTGTCTTGCCCAGGGAATTTAGGGTGTGGGAACTCAGGCAGAAAGATTGAGATTAAGCCAGGGAGAGTCCACTCCATGACAGGCTTCTGAGGGCTGTCTCCTGGGAGGAGGAGGTCCTCAGGGATTGGGGCTCCACTGCCGAGCACCATGCACTGTGTGGCCAGACCAGGTGGGCCAATGTGGCGAATTCCGTCAGTAAAGGATATTCCCATATTGGAGAGAAGGCCATGCCAGGCTTGATAGCGTCGTCTCTCTTGGCTTGGTGCCTGTCTCTACATTGAGGACAGCGGCTTTCTAATTAGTGATGGCTTTAATTATACGTTTTGCTGTGTGCAGCAAGTAACTACAATTAAATGTCAAACATCTCGAGGTTACTTACTGGCACATGCCACACTAGAATCATGCAGGAATAAATCAGCATTGGATAGAGGAAATACTGTATCATATGAAACCGAAAATGTGCCAACATGCCAAATAAACAAACGAATATTGAAGACATTCATGAATGATATTTTCATGTAGATGATCTCAGAGTCCAGTCTGTTTGAATTGCTTCTAGTACATTCTACTCCAGGCACAACAACAAGAGAAGTTCACAGCAGCCACAGTGAGCCACTCCCCCGTCCCTTTTAATAGAACTCCCCACAGACCAGTAGTCGCCTTGCATTAAAAACAGCTCACTCATAACATATTGGCCAGTTCCATGTGCCTCTGAAATTTCATTGTAAGACTTACTTTAAATTGTATTTAAAAACACATTTTCCTGTTTACGTACATTTCATTAATCTGTTAATAAAATACATATCCATACATTTAAAACTGTTCAAATATATAGGCGCTCATCATCTGTTTCTATTCGCTGCACGCAGAGACGTACATGTATCCATATGTCAATATTGTTGCGAGCCTCCTATATAAATGTATCACTTATGTAGATTAATTAGTAGGCTAAAGCAGTATACTGCGCAAACTGTCTAAAAATGTGATAAAATGTAATAACTTCATAGGTGTAGGCTACGTCTGAAGATATCTTACCTTTTGTTTACTTGAATCGCTGCCCATCACATTATTTGGTAAACCTCGATCAACCCCACATTATTGTTTTCTATTCTCTTTTACACTACGGTGTAAAACATTGAGTGCACGTTGCTGACCCGCCATGACCGAGCGGCGCGCGAGATTTGATCATCATCTACAGCAACGAATGATAACCTCCCATTCGATGTTATTCTGCAGAAGGCGAAGTTCCGCTCCAGTTGAGCCTGTCATATGAATGATCAATTAGCCACTCACACTCCACTGGAAATAACAGCTAAAACCAAAACTCCACATTTCTGTCACACATCTATTAATAATTACGAAATCAATTATAAGTTGACGGTGTAGTGAACTTTTGAGAACATACATGACACATTCAGCTATAAGAGACATTAGAACATTTTATTGACAAACATGTATAGTTACATGCATGGTGATAAGAAAAAGCGTTAAAGAAACAACTCACTTCATTGAGCTATAATAAACGTTTCTTGAAATATTTAGACAGAAATAATTGACATCTTGCACTTCGAGGAAGATGTAATTGAATAACAAACTAAGGTGTTGGTACACCTTTGCTTTAAAAGAGCTGTAGTGTTAAAATTACAAAACATTACGGAGACAAGCTGCAACAACATTACTTTTGCAGAGCCTATCAAAGCTGTAAGTGCCATCAAATATAAAACAACAAGGACATATTTTTGCGGCTTGGTTGTGATATATTGCACAGATATGCTGAGGAACTACAGTGTAAAACAGAAGTCTGCTGTGGCATATATGTTGTCGGGGAAGTCTCATGCAGGGTACAAAATGATATATTTGTGTTATTTACAGAAATGCACTTTCCAGTCAGTGTGACAGTATCATTAAAATCCCAACGCTATAATAAAAGCACAAGGCTATAATATATCATTACAGTACTAGTGAATCAGGTATTTCTAACTGTTGCAACAGACAGCATTTCTATGGTTGTCAAGGTACTTTAATTTGAGATGAAAATGTTTTACAATCTACCGGATATACATTTGTTTGAGGATACAGTATTCCTGAACCAGCAGGAAATGATGCTCTGAACAAGTCACATTATTTGCATCTTAAAACAGCATCCTATCCCATATATAGTGCACTACTTTGGCATCCTATCCCCTATAGTGAACTATATAGGGATCCATTTGAGACACAACCATAGTCAACATATAAACTATGAAATGTTCTAATTGATTTAATGGGGAAATGGACAGTGAAACTTAAAAAAATAGCCATCACCCCAGTCATACTATTAAGTCAACAAGTATAGGCTGCTCATTCTGAAAGTTAAGGACCATGCGTGATGCATTGAATGAAAATGAAATGTTTACTGTATGGCATGAAAAATCAAGAAAACAAAGATACATTTGGTCAATAAGACCATGGTATTTGTTTTTAGCAGATAACTGGGCCCCATCTCCATAAAGCCTCTTAGAATAAGAGTGCTGATCTAGGGTCAGTTGTGACTTTTCGATCATAAATACAAAGGAGGGTCAGGGTCAGTCCTTGACACTGCTTTGTCATCAGTCTCTCTGCCCCATAATGACCTGCCAGCTCCATCTCCACACCAGAGCATACAGTATTTGACTGTCAAGTGTCATCAGATAACACGCTAGTAAAAGGCAGTCTGACCTCTCCATGATTCCCTGGGCTGGGGAGTGTGCTACTGTAGCAGCCATAGTCTGCGTCCCAAAATGGCACCCTATTCTCTATACAGTGCCCTACTTCTGACCAGGAACCATAGGGCCCTGGTCGAAAGTAGTTCACCATGTAGGGTATTGGGTGCCATTTGGGACACTGCCATAGACTAGAGCGCAGTGGTTCAGTGCAGTACTGGTTCAGTGTATGTAGGCCTATGGGTCACTTGCGCCGGCTGAAGATGCTCTTCTTGCTGGAGCTCTTGTCTGAGCAGGTGAGACCGATGAGGAGTCGGGCCTTCTCATCCTCCTCCTGCTGCTGAATGCTACTGTCTGACTTCCCCTCAAATGCTTTGCCCCTTGAGTCAGAGCCTGACGCCGGCTTCAGACGCAGCTTCTCCTTTATCATCTACACAGAGGGGGGGGGGGCAGATATCATAGGTCACTTCAGAAAATATGAAATAACATATGGTTCAAGAACTCCTTTCCCCAGATTTTGTGTTAAACTTTCTTAGTGTCTAACAAGCTTTCTCTGCCCTTAACCTTGTTCTGAATACCTCAAAACAAAAGGTAATGTGGTTTGCTAAGAAAAATGCCCCTCAACCCACCGGTGTGATTAAAACCTCTGAGGGTTTAGAGCTTGAGGTAGTCACTTCATACAAGTACTTGGGAGTATGGCTAGACGGTACACTGTCCTTCTCTCAGCACATATCAAAGCTGCAAGCTAAGGTTAAATCTACACTTGGTTTCCTCTATCGTAATCGCTCCTATTTCACCCCAGCTGCCAAACTAACCCTGATTCAGATGACCATCCTACCTATGCTAGATGACGGAGACATAATTTATAGATTGGCAGGTAAGGGTGCTCTCGAGCGGCTAGATGTTCTTTACCATTCGGCCATCAGATTTGCCACCAATGCTCCTTATAGGACACATCACTGCACTCTATACATCTCTGTAAACTGGTCATCTCTGTATACCCGCCGCAAGACCCACTGGTTGATGCTTATTTATAAAACCCTCTGAGGCCTCACTCCCCCCTATCTGAGATATCTACTGCAGCCCTCATCCTCCACATACAACACCTGTTCTGCCAGTTACATTCTGTTAAAGGTCCCCAAAGCACACACATCCCTGGGTCGCTCCTCTTTTCAGTTCACTGCAGCAAGTGACTGGAACAAGCTGCAAAAAACACTCAAACTGGACAGTTCTCTCTCTTCATTCAAAGACTCAATCATGGACACTCATACTGACAGTTGTGGCTGCTTCGCGTGATGTATTGTTGTCTCTACCGTCTTGACCTTTGTGCTGTTGTCTGTGCCCAATAATAATTGTACCATTTTTTGTGCTGCTACCATGTGCTGCTGCCATGCTGTGTTGCTACCATACTGTTGTGGTCTTAGGTCTCTCTTTATGTAGTGTTGTGGTGTCTCTTATTGTGATGTTTATTTTGTCCTATATTGTTATTTCATTTTTACATTTTTAATCCCAGCCCCCCGTCACCGGCGGAGGCCTTTTGGTAGGCCGTCATTATAAATAAGAATTTGTTCTTAGAGGTTAAATAAATAAATATCGTCTATGGATGGGAAAAGGAAAACGTGAGAAATATATAGGACATACGAATGAAGTAAACTATACATAGTTCTATATTGTGACATAAAAATAGCTTTAGGCAGCGATTGGCATTTTGGCAGCTTGGAACATCATGATGGTAGAAGTGCCATTTTTGCCATCTAACTGCTACTGAGGGCATGGATGTTTTGGTAATTGGAGGGGCCAGGGTTCTGTGCAGTACGGAGTAGGATTAAGTTTCCCCTACATGCTGACCCTGGGTCAGTTTGACATTTTCCCCAATAATGGTCAAGGGGGAGGAGAGGTTGATCCTAGATCTGCTTCTAGGGGGGAACTTTACCCTGCAGCGGTTGGGTTAGTAATAAGCGGGACAGGGTTCAGTGCAGTACCTGTGCTACCAGGGCTTTCCTGCTGTCCCTCTTCACAGCCATGGCAAAGTCCAGCCAGGTCCACGTGTTGTTGTGGTACTCCAGACAAGGCAGAACCAGGTTCAGATCTTTCCAGTCAACACTGCTTTTCTCTCCCTATGGGGTACACAAAACATAATGAAACTACATTGACTGGGAGTTAAAAAGTACAACCGTTGTTCATACAATTCTGATGAGAAAATTGGATTCAATAATCATGCCTTCATGACATGTCTGTGTTTGTTCATTGATCTCCTGTTTAATGATATTACATATTCATATACGAATATTACATTTTAATTTATTAAACATTTACTCAAATCAACTATGAAAAAGGATTGAAACCCCATGGTTGATAATACCAAGCATTATGCAATCTGGAAGGCAAGATAATGCTGTCATTGGACAATAACAATTCTTTTGCAAATGCCTGAAGATATGAAATTGAAAATCTGAGATGGATTAGAAATGACATGCATGTCACAAACAAGCCAACAGTGTGAGATGGTTTACACATACAAACAGACAAAACACATGACAACACAGCAGATGTTGAGGTATTTTTTTTCAGTCTGAGAACAAAACATGTGACCTGATGCCACCTCTCTGTATCTAATAATGGCCGAGTGAGATTAAATGTCTCCCTTCGAGGGGAATGTTTATTTATAAACTCAAAGACACAAGGACATGTATATAGAATCAATAACTGGCTGGAATCCAAGTATTGAGTACCGTTGTACTTTAGCTATCCTGGAAAATCTGGGAATTGCCTGAAATCCTGGTTGGACGATCCCTGTAATCAGGAGGGAATGCGGAGGAAATCCGGGAATCATCCAACTAGGATTTCTGGAAAATTACTGGAATTTTGCTACTCTTGACTTTAGCACATGGTGATACCTACATTGTAGTTGACACAGAGGGGAACCTGGGGGATCTTGATGTAGATGAAGGAGTTATTCATGGCTGCTCTCTACTTCATCTTGTCTATGTCATCAACAGGATGCTAGACAGGGAAATAAGACATACTTCAGTTTCAATACGGTATGAAAAACCTAAGGCTGTGTCTGAAATGGCACCCTAATCCTCATCATAGTGCACTTCTTTTGACCAGGGTCCATAGAGCTCTGGTCAAAAGTAGTGCACAATATAAGGTATAGGATGCCATATCTGAAGCAGCATAAATTAAGCGAGAAAGTTGGGAAGTACTTGTGAAACAACAAGCCAATTCCACCAGCAGATGTAGCTAGTTGGCAAAGTAGCAGGGACACAACTTTCACTGGGGACATGTCCCCCCCACATTCTGAAATTGCATTTTTGTCCCCCCCAGTTTTATCATTGGAATGTAATACAAAACGAGGCAACGGTGTGCTTTAGAAACAAGAGGACGCCTCCGAGCGGTCGGGTAGATTGTTTATCAGACTGGATAATTACTTACACACACATGTACGTTTGGGGTCACTTAGAAATGTCCTTGATTTTGAAAGAAAAGTACATTTTTTGTCCATTAAAATAAAACTGATCAGAAATACAGTGTAGACATTGTTAATGTTGTAAATGACTATTGTAGCTGGAAACGGCAGATTTTTAATGCAATATCTACATAGGCGTACAGAGGCCTATTATCAGCAACCATCACTCCTGTGTTCCAATGGCATGTTGTGTTAGCTAATCCAAGTTGATCATTTTAACAGGCTAATTGATTATTACAAAACCCTTTTGCAATTATGTTATTATGTTAGCACAGCTGAAAACTGTTGTGCTGATTTAAAGAATGAATAAAACTGGCCTTCTTTAGACTAGTTGAGTATCTGGAGCATCAGGATTTGTGGGTTCAATTACAGGCTCAAAATGGCTAGGAACAAAGAACTTTCTTCTGAAACTCGTCATTTAATTCTTGATCTGAGAAATGAAGGCTATTCCATGCGAGAAATTGCCAAGAAACTGAAGAGCTCATACAAAGCTGTGTACTACTCCCTTCACAGAACAGCACAAACTGTCTCTAACCAGAATAGAAAGAGTGGGAGGCCCCAGTGCACAACTGAGCAAGAGGACAAGTACATTAGAGTGTGTAGTTTGAGAAACAGATGCCTCACAAGTCCTCAACTGGCAGCTTCATTAAATGGTAACCGCAAAACACCAGTCTCAACGTCAACAGTGAAGAGGCGACTACGGGATGCTGGACTTTAAGGACATTTGAGGCATCTGTTTGTCAAACCAGACCTGTTTGTCCTCTTGCTCAGTTGTGCACTGGGGCCTCCCACTCTTTCTATTCTGGTTTTGTAAAAAGTGATTTTCTTTCAAAATCAAGGACATTTCTAAGTGACCACAAACTTTTGAACGTGTGCATGCATGCATGCATATTTAATAATGTCCCCCCTCCCACTTCTAAAACCAAAGTTGCGCCACTGCAATGTAGTACGGAAGTATGAACATTTGGGGATACATAAACACAAAGATGAATCGCTCATATCTCATTTAAAATAAAAGATACCTCAACAGCCTTTCGGAAGGACCTCCTGACCCCTGATGTGCAGTTCAAGCCTTGGGTGACCCCTTTGCTGGGGCCCATGATCCCCATGGTGTCCTCTGAGAGCTGCCTAGGCTTGGTGACAGGCAGGCCTGAGACACAATTTACAATAAAATAAAATAACTTAGAACAGACGTGTCAAACACAAGGCCCTTGGGCCGAATTCGGACCATGACACATTTCTATCCAGCCCACGCAATGATTTGGGTTGTCAATTCATTTTGTCCCGCTTCCATACAGCCCGCAATGCGCTGCACTACACGTCACTGCCAACGTGTCTCACCTCCAACTGCAGTGCATTGCCACAAACACCACTCTTCCCAGACCCACACACGAGGCATAAACCTGGGAATGCACTGTATCATATCGTCACCAATGGCACTGACCGAATCTTCTACCAGACCGAAAGTTTAAATGTGTTGTAGACTAAATGTCCATGCCAAGTTTCGGTTCCGAAGGGTCATTGCTGTAGCCTACGGAAACTGACATCTTGGTTGTCAAAAAGTTCAAAGATAAAGGATTTACAAGCGGGTATACATTACTACTAAGAACAATAGGACACACAAGGGAGTATAAAATTACTCGACAGCTGAGTGATCTACTTTATGAAATTACAGCATGATGCGCGTACATCCGTGAATTCAAAGTCAATTGCGCTGCTTTCGTGTGTTCGGTTTACAGCGGAGGGAAAGTGTACAGACACATGCATACCCAAATGCGAGACAACAGGATGATTCTGCGGGACAGTGTAGCCTACATTAATACAAAAAAATGGCAGCATATGCATTTAGATCTTCTTGAATTACTGTTTCGTGAGTACCTTCTGCCTAGAGGCGCGTTGTTGAGTTTTGGTCGCACGATAATTTCTTTCTACCATTCACCTAACCATCCTAAAATGTGAAGGTGGTGTTGTTGGTATAATAGTAACATACTATGCGATTATATTTGATTATGTAGAATACTAATGAATCATTATGTGATATTTCAAGACATTGATTCATCTTTGATCTAACTTTACTAAACGAGCACCATTGTGAGAAGTGGCAGAGCGACGCACCAGTGCGCTCCGGCAGTGCTTACAACCCTGCAGTCCGAAGCACCGAACTAGCAATTGAAGCGTAGCCAACTCTTTTGCCTTGCGTAACATTTGGTAATGCAGAAACGACACCACATGTGTTGCTGTTTTATGAAAATCTGGCAAAGGAAACATTTCTGGTTGGTCTCAGGAAATGTAAAACAGTTAGGATGGGAGACTTAAAATGGGTTTGAGTGAAGTAGCAGCAAATATGTTGAATGAGCAACCAGTGAGCCTCACAAGTCTGACGAAATGACCATACATCTTTCAGTCTAATATGGCTATTTGTAACTCTTCATTAGAAGCATCCTTTCTGTAGGTAGTTATGAGACCTAACTTTCCTCTCCAAGTTTAACCCGAAAGGATTTGAGAAAGATTGGCTGACGATAGACATATACAGTGCCTTGCAAAAGTATTCATCCCCCTTGGCATTTTTCGTATTTTGTTGCATTACAATCTGTAATTTAAATAGATTTTGATTTTATGTAATTTACATACACAAAATAGTCCAAATTGGGTGCAGTGAAAAAAAAACTTTAAAAAAAACGGAAAAGTGGTGCATGCATATGTATTCACCCCCTTTGCTATGAAGCCCTTAGATAAGGGCTTATCTATCTGTCCATAGATAAGATCTGGTGCAACCAATTAGTTAAATAAAGTCTACCTGTTTGCAATCTAAGTGTCACATGATTTCAGTAATATATATATATATATATATATAATATAAAATAAATAAATACACACACACCTGTTCTGAAAGGCCCCAGAGTCTGCAACACCATTAAGCAAGGGGCACCACCAAGCAAGCGGCACCATTAAGACCAAGCAGCTCTCCAAACAGGTCAGGGGCAAGTTGTGGAGAAGTACAGATCAGGCTTGGGTTATAAAAAAATATCCGAAACTTTGAACGTCCCACGGAGCACCATTAAATCCATTATTTAAAAAAATGGCAAGAATATGGCACCACAACAAACCTGTCAAGAGAGGTCTGCCCACCAAAACTCACAGACCAGGCAAGGAGGGCATTAATCAGAGAGGCAACAAAGAGACCCCTGAAGGAGCTGCAAAGCGCCACAGTAGAGATTGGAGTATCTGTCCATAGGACCACTTTAAGCCATACACTCCACAGAGCTGGGCTTTACGGAAGAGTGGCCAGAAAAAAGCCATTGCTTAAAGAAAAGAATAAGCAAACACGTTTGGTGTTTGCCAAAAGGCATGCGGGAGACTCCCCAAACATACGGAAGGAGGTACTCTGGTCAGATGAGACTTAAACTGAGCTTTGTCTGGCGCCTTACCCAACACCTCTCATCACCCCGAGAACACAATCCCCACAGTGAAGCATGGTGGTGGTGGCAGCATCATGCTGTGGGGATGTTTTTCATCAGCAGAGACTGGAAAACTGGTCAGAATTGAAGGAATGATCGATGGTGCTAAATACAGGGAAATTCTTGAGGGAAACCTGTTTCAGTCTTCCAGAGATTCGAGACTGGGACAGAGGTTCACCTTCCAGCAGGACAATGACCCTAAGCATACTGCTAAAGCAACACTCGAGTGGTTTAAGGGGAAACATTTAAATGTCTCAGAATGGCCTAGTCAAAGCCCAGACCTCAATCCAATTGAGAATCTGTGGTATGACTTAAATATTGCTGTACGCCAGTGGAACCCATCCAACCTGAAGGAGCTGGAGCAGTTTTGCCTTGAAGAATGGGCAAAAATCCCAGTGGCTAAATGTGCCAAGCTTATAGAGACATACCCCAACAGACTTGAAGCTGTAATTGCTGCAAAAGGTGGCTCTACAAAGTATTGACTTTGTGGGGGGTGAATAGTTATGCACGCTCAAGTTCTGTTTTTTGTCTTATTTCTTGTTTGTGTCACAACAAAAAGTATTTTGCATCTTCAAAGTGGTATGCATGTTGTGTAAATCAAATGATACAACCCCCCCCCCCCCCCCCCAAAATCCATTTGAATTCCAGGTTGTAAGGCAACAAAATAGGAAAAATGACAGGGGGGTGAATACTTTCGCAAACCACTGTATAAGGCATCCTATGTATACATAAGTGGACATTATAAAAAGGGACATCAGGCACATATGTTTTTTTTCAAATAAAAACAATGGCCAGTTTGAGTCGCAGTTGTACGCACGTTTTATTTTTTGTATAAAAAAACATAGCAGACAATGTCTGGCTGCAAATGTGTTGTTTTTTCAATATGGCCCTAATTGAATTTGACACCCCTGATGTAGAAGATGCTTTTATCCAGAGCGATTACAGTCAGTGCACTCAACTAAGTTTAGTAGGAAAAACAACCACATATCACAGTAATTGCAAGTTATTACATCCTTCTTTGAAATAGCTACAATCAGTAGAACCAGTGCCAGGAAGAAAAACTAGTGTGGATGTGAGTTCAAGAAAGACAGCAGAAGCACCACTACGGCCTCTGAACGACTACCACTCTAGAGTCCACACCCTACACTCCTGTACTTTCCAAAATGGCACCCTATCCCCTTTATTGTGCACTACTTTTGACCAGGGCCCATAGTGCACAATTTAGGGAATAGGGTGCCATGTGGGATGCACCCTCTCACACAGCCCTCAAGGTCACACTAGACCCAGGCTTTTAATAGACACCAGGGGTGACACAGCAACTACCTATCGAATACCACACAAGAGTTGGCAGACAATGGAAACTAATATTGATTGGTTGGGTGGAGACAGGTGTGGATTTCAGGCTGGTCAACATGTAGAGGATGGATGGAGACTTGAGGGCAAGTGAATGTATATATAGTAAAGCATAACTGTTGCACATCAATAACTGGTAAGTTAGTAAGCCTTGTCTGAGTCAGAATGGCCCATAGGGCAGGCACCCAGCTTCTGTAGCTTGATGTACAAGTACACCCCCTGGACAGGATGCTAGCAGGTAGAGGCAATACATACCAGTAGTGACCATTCGGGACTTGTCTTCCTCATCAGCAACTTCCTCCTCCTCCACGTTCCTTCCTGGGAAAAATAATCCCATCATCCTTTTGAAGAACTGGTACATGAGCTGGATGGTGAGAGGAAACACATTCACCTGGTGACACAAACACATTACAACAGAGAAACACGTTTAACTGTATGCTCCCAATGTTTTCATAATTAAATGTTATGATCATGTTACGACATCTTCAATGTTATGACCACATACATACCTTATGACATCTCTAATGTTATGATCACATGCTTCCTCCTCACCTCAAAGTGCTCCTTGACTGAGATACCTCCCACTGGGGGGTGGACCTTACTGAAGATGCGCAGGGCAAACTGACGGCCAGACTGACACGGGATCTGAGGATGCAACACCACCTAGGAGACACGTTTCATGAAGTTAAGTCACAGAGGTTGCATTCCAAATGGCACCAAAAGTAGTGCACTATATAGGGAATATGGTGTCATTCGGGACGTAAACAAAATAATTACTTGAATAATGCCATGCTCCTAACCGCTGACTCATGAAGCAACCCCAAAATATGTTTCCTGTAATGTAGGAAACCAATTTAAATTCCAAATATTTTGTAAAGATAATACAATGAATCTGAACATGTGTCTATACAGCATGAATTGTGAGCAGGAGGATAAATGAATCAATTCACAACTATATGGATTTTACCTTCTAAATATCCCATATGAGCGGGGAAAAATCTGCAAAACAAACATGACTCATACAGCGACGCAAGGCATGGTACCATACAGCACTCAGATGACGGTGCAAATGCAACGAGGGGCACGCAATAAGACGAAGGACTGTGTAGCTGGGCATTCTAGTGACCCAGTCCCATGATGGACATGCAATGCTGAATAACAAAGTCTGAGTCCCAAATGGCACCGTATTCCATTAATAGAGCACTACTATTGGCCAGGACCCAGGTCAAAAGTAGTGCACTATATAGGGAATAGGGTGCCATTTGGGAGATAGCCATAATATTCTGAGTGGGATTTCCGTGATGCTGACTGGATGATGAACAGTATGGTGTCAACAACAGTGACATGAACTCCCAGTTACTGTACCAGCACCATACATACCCTCACGTGCTGCACAGGGGAAACCAAGGAGAGTTAACAACACAAGCAAACACTGCATTAGAGTTATTTGTGAGCACTACATGTTGGGTGCAGCATGGCCTGGAATCATTGGATCAGTCACAGCAGGAGATTAAAACTTCTAACAAAATATTGAAAAAACAAAAAGGCTTGCCCTATCAAAGTTCCCTTTTAGAGGACATATTTGTAAGCTTCACAGGTTCATAGCTCATGTTGTAAAAATGTATCCAAAACGATACACGGATTGAGCTGCAGACTGCCCTTACCAAAGAAAAGGTCAGATTAGCACTATTTCCTGACCTTGAATGCAGCGTTGGGGAGCAGGTTGTTCATGGTGAACCAGCCCAGTTCCAGGAGATGCTCTGCTGTGTCGTCTGACTTGTTCAGCTGTGGGAGGAGTCAGTTTAACAGACGTTTAGCGTCAACATCAGGGCCCGCATTCATAAAGCGTCTCAGAGTAGGAGTACTAATCTAGGATCAGGTACCCCCTGTCTATATCATCTCATTCATTACTATCTAGAAGGCAAAACTGATCCTAATTTCAGCACTCCTAATTTGAGACTTTTGGTGAATATGGGCCCAGCTCTCTTGCCGAAGCACAGCATGAAAAGAGTTAGGGTCATCTCCTTGTAAGGACAGAGCAGTGTCCTCCCTGCCCCATGCCCACCCACCTTGCTGTACATGAACCTCTGCAGCTCCAGCTCAGCGATGCCCAGCTGTCCATCCTCCTCAGTGAGACACCAGCGGGCCTGGGCAGAGCAGATCTCTGTCCTGTGAACCACACTCACGTCCTCCGGGGGCTTACGCAGCTCCAGCTTATTGGCCCTCTGCAGCTGGAAGTCTTTAAAACATCTGGGAGCAGAGCGAGACATCCAGAGAAGAACACAGGAGACTTCCCATGGTTGGCTGAGTAGTTTCCTAGTCCTTGAAATGATGGTGTGTGTGGCGGTGTTGGGCTGACCTGATGAGGATGTTGAGCTCCTCACTCTTCATCTGCATGTCAGTCTCTGCAGCCTCACGTTGATCTCTGACAGCTCATCTCCTCTCAGCTCCTCAGGCTGGGCCTGAGGGAGGTCACACACACCACACAGGTCAAATACACACTCACCAAGTAGATATTTCAGAGCTTAGGGATGTGTTTATTCCCACTATAGATTATAATTGAATAAAGTAAACTAGATCGAATACAACTGTATCGTCCCTCCCATCGGAATTACCTTCAACTTTGGTTTTCACCTCACAAGGCTCACCCTGATATTGGAGTAGATCTGTTTCTCCAGGAGTCTGATCTGGGCCACGTGCTGCCTGACGGCCTCCTGCAGGTGTAGAATGCTGCTGCGCTGCTCCTCTGGGTTACTGGAGATCTCCAGTTGGAAACGCACTCGCTGCTTCTTCTCACTGTGCTCCTGGGGACAGAGCCCACACACAACATGGTCAGAGGGTAGGACAGGAGGCATCCCAAATGACACCTTATTTAAAGCCCTGGTCAAAAGTCATGCACTACATAGAGAATACCATGCCATTTGGGATGCAAAGGGACTTGTAAAGTTCAGAGAGACTTCAGCTATCATACAGTAAGGGTGAATCCAACTTCCACTCATGTAAAAATGTCACTTAGTCTCCCATTGACCTCAATGCATGGCTAAGTGAAAATTCGACTTAAGTGGGAGGTAGGATTCGCCCCTTACACAGTTGCAAATGCTATAGGACAAAACACGGCCTAGTCAGATGTTGACATCTCGTTACCTTGCGTTTGGGCTCAACGTGCAGCAGTAGGTTGTTGACGATGTCCAGGATTATAGCATACTGCACAGGGTTGGTGGAGATCTCCAGGTCATGGTGAATGAGGGTGAAGGTGTCTACAGCCCCTGATAGTACAGTGGGGGGAAAGATACCAAGGGCTCAAGCCTTTACACTCAATAACACAGCAAAAAACTGTCTGCATGTTCCAACACTGTATTTGAGGATGTAGGTTGCCTCAGAATGAAATAGAACACCAGAATGGATTTTGGCATTCAAATAGGACAAACAAATTCAGTACATTTTTCATCCTAGAAATTGATAAAAAAATTAAAATGATAATAATATTGTATAAAACAGTGCATTATAAACTCAGCAAAAAAAGAAACGTCGCTTTTTCAGGACCCTGTCTTTCAAAGATAATTCGTAAAAATCCAAATAACTTCACAGATCTTCATTGTAAAGGATTTAAACACTGTTTCCCATGCTTGTTCAATGAACCATAAACAATTAATGAACATGCATCTGTGGAACGGTCGTTAAGACACTAACAGCTTACAGACGGTAGGTAATTAAGGTCACAGTTATGAAAACTCAACGCTGTGCGTTACAGGGAAGACATCCTCCTCCCTCATGTGGTACCCTTCCTGCAGGCTCATCCTGACATGACCCTCTAGCATGACAATGCCACCAGCCATGCTGCTCATTCTGTGCGTGATTTCCTGCAAGACAGGAATGTCAGTGTTCTGCAATGGCCAGCGAAGAGCCCGGATCTCAATCCCATTGAGCACGTCTGGGACCTGTTTGATGGGAGGGTGAGGACTAGGGCTATTCCCCCTAGAAATTTCCGGGAACTTGCAGGTGCCTTGGTGGAAGAGTGGGGTAACATCTCACAGCAAGAACTGGCAAATCTGGTGCAGTCCATGAGGAGACGCACTGCAGTACTTAATGCAGCTGGTGGCCACACAAGATACTGACTGTTACTTTTGATTTTGACCCCCCCTTTGTTCAGGGACACATTATTCCATTTCTATTAGTCACATGTCTGTGGAACTTGTTCAGTTTATGTCTCAGTTGTTGAATCCTGTTATGTTCATACAAATATTTACACCTGTTAAGTTTGCTGAAAATAAACACAGTTGACAGTGAGAGGACGTTTCTTTTTTTGCTGAGTTTATGATCTCTATGGGTTGCCTTACCAGCTTGTTTTTTCAGCAGGTCTTCCTTCTCGTTGCGCCGTATCTCTGGGGGTTTGATCTGCGTGGCCAGCTCAGGGTCGATGTCGTGGCTGTAGCCGATGTAGTACATGCGACAGCTGCAACGAGAGATGATACGCTGGACCTGCTGGGTGTCATTCACCTGGGCCGGCTGGTTCCAGTCTGGATACACAGAACAGAGAGGAAGTGTTACATTTACCTTGACACAAGTTAAAAGGTAATTCCACCACTTTTTAACCTTATCATCATCATGTGGAACTTTTAAACTACAGAACATATAAAATGTGCAGTTTACAAATATGTAGACACTTATGGTGCTGGAGATGGTGAATATAAATTTACATTTTTGGGGAATTCCCCCTTTTAGGAAAGATTCAGATCAAGTTGAGATGTTCAGTTTTGCAGGGCCATGGTTTAAACAGAGTGCATTCTATGAAGTAGAGTGGATGTGTGAGGAGCAGCAGTACCTGTGGTGGTGCTGACCATGCCTCCAACAGCCTGACCATTCTCCATCAGCTCCAGCACTGAGTCCAGGTGACGCTTCCTGTGCTCCTCAATGTTTTTCACCTGCAGACGCACCACACACAACCAAGGCAAAGACACACGGTCAAAGCTATGACAGCACCCTGAATCTGAAAGACTAACTGCACAAATACGCTCTCTGTTATGGACCTAATACAGAAATACTCTGTCATGCAACTTGGACTTGAGCCTGAATGTAAGCCATCATGAGCCATATGCAACACATCACCATTCAATGCTACAGATGATAATTTATGGTAGTTTCTGTTAAAGTGGCAAAATGTAACCTTTTGGGCAACCTGACCAAATTTACATAGAAATGTGAGTCAGATCTGTCACTCATTGAACCGTTAGATCTGTTCTACGTGCGCTATTTCTATGCTTCCCCTTTCTTAAGTTCTGTTTTTGCGTTTAACTTTTTTCTTTTACAGCTGAAAATTCAAAATTTTTGGTTATGGAAAATATATTTCACAGTGGTTTTAATGGTACAATGATTCTCAACACTATACTTGCTTGCTTTGTCGCAAACTGAAACTAGGCAAACTATTAGAATTTTCGAAACCAGGAAATGGCGGAGCGATTTCTGCATAGTGCATCTTTAAGAGCGTGTTAATAATGGTTTCACTGGCCCACCTCAAGCCACAGCTGCCAGTCCTCCTGCTCTGAGGGGTTGGGCTCCATGGGGCTCCAAGTATTACATGCCGTCCAGCAGACAGGTCCAGGTGGTCTTCTGCTTGAGGGTGTCGCTGTACCAGGCCGGGTGGTGCTCACACTGCAGCAGCTGGGCCTTGGCAGCATACACCAGCACGCAGCCAGCTGTCTCTGTGCCACGCAACATCATCTACAGACAGACAGCAGAGCAGGATTATAACCCTGGAGACTGGAGTGTCACATGCTAAATAAAATGCTAGATTGGCAGAACATTTTATATTAGAATGTTGCTAAAAATAGAACAGGTTCTGTTTTCAGTATCGCTAAGGATCCGAAATGACTGAGACGCAGAACATTCTTTCCATATTTGTCTTTGTCCAATAAGGTCCTGTTAGCAAACATAATTGTTAACTTCTGGGGCATTAAAAGTGTGATTGGCCCACTGCTCTTTACAATCTTAATCTGATTTGCCATGAACCTAAAGTCCCAGACTAGTTGTACCTGACAGTTGACCAGCTCGATGAACCAGTTGCGGTTGTAGACGTCGTCTGTCTGGCAGGCAGCGATGCCACACAGCTGATCACTCACACCAGAGTCCTCTGAGAACACCACAAACGTATCAGTCTCTTCAATTAGCTTCTGCAGCATGGATGTCACTGCAGAGAGAGGAGGAAGGAAGAGTTGAAGAAACAGAGGTAGTAACTTATCACATTGAAAGACCATTCATGTGGCCTGGCTGGTCTAGCAGTAATGCTGCAGCATCTGGCATACATATCTAGTGTTGACATAGGTTCGAAACCGGCCTATTGCACATCTCTCTTTCTTTCTCCACTGTCATCCTCTCTCACTATCTGTTCAATAAAATCTGAAAATCCCTTAAAAGAAAATCACATGAAAGACCATTCATTCACAAGGAATTAGGCTGCACTTCTGTTACTCCAGGGGAAACATCCTACCTTCGTGCTGGCTCTTCTCAGGGCGGCTAGTGCTGGGCATGGTTGGGGTGGAGGGGGCTGTGCTGTGGCCGCTGGAGTAGTTGGACAAAGAGCGCTTGAGCTTCTTGGCAGCTTGCAGCGTAGTGTCTATCCTCAGGCCCTACAGAGCCTCTGTGGAGAGGTTCCTCTTGAGAACAGCTGCCTTCTTGTAGCCATCGTACAGACCGAACGCTATGTTCCTGTTAGTGGTGGTCCAGGAGGCTCGCAGGTCAACCAGGCACAGCTTGTGGGTGTACGGGGCATTCACCTCATCTTTTGGGTTCACCTCCTGCCACAATGAGAAACACCATTTATACGCTTCACATTTTTACAAGAGATCTAGCTACGCCTTTTGACTGGAGAACTACAAATGAAGGGTTGAGACAGAGAACAAATATCATTCATTTAAAGCTACTGTATTTGTGTCCCAACTGGCACCGCAATGTCCCTGGTCAAAAGTAGTGAACGACATAGGGAATAGGGTGCAAATGGAGACGCAGTCTGTGCCATCAACTTTGGGATGTCTACCATCCCCTCCCCGTTGTCTTACCTCCTCCATGCGGTTGCTCGGACGCTGGTAACTGAGGGAGGACAGGCCGAGCAGGTGGGTCTTCTTCACCTGGGTGTTGATCTAGTGGTCGGCCGTCTCGTCCCAGGTGGAGGCCATGAGGTGCACCGTCATCAGGGACACCGTCATCTGACACCATCTGGGTCACGTTCCACTCAGAGATCAGCCTCCTCATCACCGTGCCCGCTGAGAGGACAGACGACGCGCGCACACACACACACACACACACACACACGCACGAGTTAGACCAACAGGTAGGCTGCTCAACAACTCAGTCTCAAATTATACCAAATTCCAAATATAGTGCACTACTTTTGAACAGATCTCAAGTAGTGCACTAATGTATATGGGAAGATGTAATAAAACATTTGGCCTAAAAACATTGCGTGAGTGTATAAATAGAGTGTGGCATTACTATACCTGTGTTGTGCCAGCTCTTTTTACCCTGTGGGATGAGTCTCTGAGCCCCTCAGGTGAAGACGTGGCCTTTGCTGCACTCCACCTGGATGCCCCTCTGCTGAGTGAAGTAGGCCCAGTAATGCACCTGGGGAAGAGACAAAGACACAGGCCAAATCCCAAATGTCAGCACTCATAGGAGGTAATAAGACAATTGAAGGGACAGTGTGCTCTGAAAACATGGAATCAGTAGTAAGAGATCAAATAAGCAGAAAGACAGGAGTCTTCATTTCCATTTGATCCTAAATTGACAATAAAACTGTATGCTTTGCTTTAGGGATGTACGCTGAACATAAGCATTGAGTGGATGCGTCCCAAATAGCACCCTATTCCCTATATAGTGCACTACTACAAAAGTATTGCACTATAAAAGGGAATAGGGTTCCATTTGGGACAGCCATAGTGTTGGTGATTTACTCACTTGTAGTTGAGGGAAGGCTGCTGTATAGGACATCTGTTTGTAGTGCTGGCCCAGCTTCTTATGGATGGGTCTGCGGCTGTGGAAGAGCTTGCCTCTGCAGTTGGGTCTGGAAATGCTGGTCCAGAAGTTCTGCATCCAGTGCAGGGTACTGCTGTATAGGAGGATTCTGGGCTGGCACGGCTCTGAGAGACAGAAACAGGCCTTCAATAAACAGACAGTCAACATCAGAGCTAATGATTGTTTGATTATTCATCTTGACTACTGCATCCAAGCTAAATACATAGACTTGATTTAACAAGTGTACAGTGTCCCAAATGATAACCTATTAGCTACATGACTTACTTGACTGAGAGCCTGACTGAGGGAACCTATGGGCGCTGATCATAATTAATGCACTATATAGGGAAGAGGGTGCCATTTGGGATGGAGCCTCTGGAGAATTCCTCATTGAACCTGGAAAAAGTCAACCCACACAGCTATCACAAGGTAACTGCTCAACCGCCTCACCTGTGCCACAGTGTTGGTTGAGGTCCATGGTGATGGAGAGGTTGAGGATCCCTGAGCGGAAGGCTCTGAAGGAGTCGAGAGGTTGTCCTGACGTCACATCAGCTATGTTCTCCGCACAGCAGAGCATTACAGCGTGATGGTCATGGGGGTTGCCAGGACAAAGCCACTGGAGGTCAAGGATCATGCACAGATTTGGCAGGTACAGGAAACAGATGTCATCATACCTGAGAACAAGAAAAGAAAAAGCTCCCCCAAAAATTACCCGCCCCCCCAAATCTCTGATATTTAAAAGACAGATTTCGGTCTGCCACCTACTTGGAGGCTGTCCTGACGTTGACATCCATGTCACCTTTGAAGACAAACTGCCCAGGGTTCCACTCGTAGTTGACTTTGTTTCATTCCCAGTGCATGTTCTCTGTAGTGTTATAGGGGTCCTACAAAAGAGCAAAATGTCAAACACAATTGCTGCTAATCCTAATTCTCAGGTCTACACATTTTCCTGAGTCAGTAAGTAGCTAAGTGTTGATCAGACTGTGTGTTAACCTCCGTGGCCAGCTGATGGAGGTTGGCCTGTTCTATGTCCGTGATTCAGCGTCCATGTACCAGCAGACGACTCTTGTCCCACCAGGCCAGAGGCGGGGAGGGGTCATCCGTGGGTTTGGTCAGCAGATCAACCACCTGGCCAATCAGGGTCCAGGCTGGGTCCCAGCAAGGCCCCCACACTATAGTGTACAAGGATATATTGGCTGCATGGAGAGAAGGAGATGGGAAAATAATAGTTAAGAGTTGAATTAGCACAACTGCCAGTATATGTTAAGAGATTAGATGTCATCAAACTAACAAATCCAGATTCACATAAAGTTAAAGGGCATTCAGAAAGTATTCAGACCTCTTTACCTTTTCCACATTGTTACGTTACAGCCTTATTCTAAAATTGATTAAATACCCCCCCACCAATCTACACACAATGCCCCATAATGACAAAGCAAAACCCTCCACCAAAAAAAGCTAATTTATAAAAATAAAACATACATAGGTATTCAGACCCCTTACTCAGTACTTTGTTAAAGCACCTTTAGCAGCGATTACAGCCTCAAGTCTTCTTGGGTATGATGCTACAAGCTTGGCACACCTGTATTTGGGGAGTTTGTCCCATTCTTCTCTGCACATCCTCTCAAGCTGTCAGGTTGGATCAGGAGCGTCGCTGCACAGCTATTTTCAGGTCTCTCCAGAGATGTTCGATCGGGTTCAAGTTGGGGCTCTGGATAGGCCACTCAAGGACATTCAGAGACTTGTCCCGAAGCTACTCCTGCGTTGTCTTGGCTGTGTGCTTAGGGTCGTTGTCCTGAGAGCTCGGGAGCAGGTCTTCAAGGATCTCTCTGTACTTTGGACAGTTTAACTTTCCCTCAATCCTGACTAGTCTCAGTCTATTGCTGAAAAAACATTCCCACAGCATGATGCTGCCACCACCATGCTTCATCGTAGGGATGGTGCCAGGTTTCCTCCAGACGTGACACTTGGCATTCAGGCCAAAGAGTTCAATCTTGGTTTCATTAGACCAGATAATCTTGTTTCTCTTGGTCAGAGTCCTTTAGGTGCCTTTTGGCAAAATCCAAGTGGGCGGTCATGTGCCTTTTACTGAGGAGTGGCTTCCATCTGGCCACTCTACCACTCAGGCCTGATTGGTGAAGTGTTGCAGAGATGGTTGTCCATCTGGAAGTTTCTCCCATCTCCACAGAGGAACTCTGGAGCTCTGTCAGAGTGACCTTTGGGTTTTTGGTCACCGCCCTGACCAATGCCCTTCTCTCAGTTTGGCCGGGAGGCCAGCTCTAGGAAGAGTCTTGGGGGTTCCAAACTTCTTCCATTTAAGAATGATGAAGGCCACTGTGTTCTTGGGGAACTTCAGTGCTGCAGAAATGTTTTGTTACCCTTCCCCAAATCTGTGCCTCAACACAATCCTGTCTCGGAGCACTACGGACAATTCCTTCGACCTCATGGTTTGTTTTTTGCTCTGACATGCACTGTCAACTGTCATCCTTATATAGGACAGGTGGGTGCCTTTCCAAACCATGTTCAATCAGGTGGACTCCAATCAAGTTGTAGAAACATATCAAGGATGATCAATGGAAACAGAATGCACCTGACCTCAATTGAGTCTCATAGCAAAGGGCCTGAATACTTGTAAAAAAAGGCATTTGTAAAAACCTGTTTTCATTTTGTCATTATGGGGTATTGTGTGTAGATTGATGAGGATTTTTTTAAATTTGAATACATTTTAGAATAACACTTTAACGCAACAAAATGTGGAAAAAGTGAGGGGGTCTGAATACTTTCCAAATGCACTGTATGTGATCGTCCGGTGTGTGTCTATTGCCGACTGTTGAAAATACAAGTGTTGATCACAAATAATGAGGATCGCCTTGAGGTTCGTGTTTCATTGAAACACTTGACTCACATTTGAAATCGCAGTAGAACTTGAGTGGTGGCATGTTCCTGTGGATGGTTACATCTCCCCATGGCTGGCCTAGTGGCAGCATCTGCCTGCGGCGAGCACGGCCCTGCCCATCCTGCTCGGTCCTGATCAGACGGCCTGACAGCCCCCAGTCCCGGATCTCAAACAGGTAACGAGGATAGTCCTGGATTCTCACTGGCACAAGGGGGGAAATAATTTAGTATAAATATGAAGATAATATTATCAATATTAATATAAATAATTAAGGTATGGAGCAATGGTCAAATGTAGTGCACTATAAAAGGTAATTGGGTTCCATTTGGGACACAATCCCATCACTCACCCAAGAAGGCAGTGAGGTTGAACTTGATTGCCTGGCACCATTGGACCACAAGGGGGAGCCAGTCTCTGGGGAAGGGGCTGACTCCGTCGATGTCCCTCAGCTGCTCGCGGACGCGCTCAGGCCCGTGGAAGGACTGGTCGGCCAGGGCCACCAGCTCCAGGTCGGACACTGTCCAGGTCAGAAGAGACTTCCTCATGGGCGTGTTGGAGTAGAGGCGACGGGAGCGCTGGATGTAGATCTCTATGTGTTTGCGCTCTAGAGACATATACAGCTCTTCTATCTTCCTGGCAGGCAGCAGTTCTCCGTGCTGCTTCCGTAGGTCAGCCACCTTCTTGTCCAGCAACTGGAGCCTCTTGGAGCTCTCCTTGCTCTCGTCCTTCATCAGCTCGTAGTTGTCCCTCAGCTTGATCTCAAACACGTCATCCAGGAAGACGAAGGAAAACTGTCTGATCTTGAAGACCAGATCTGGGGGCAGACGCTGGAGGCCTGGGGTCTGGCTGGGGCTGCTGTGCAGGGACTTGAGCCACTTCTGAACGCTGATGAACTTGTCAAAGGAGTTGGAGAAGTTGTACTGGTAGGGGAAATCCACAGCCAGGCAGAGGCAGGTGAACACCCAGACACGGTTGTGTCGGGTGGAGAGGAAGGGAAAGAGGTGGCGTTGGTCCAGGGCCTGATCAGGGTGCGTCTGGACCTCCAAGCCCTTGAAGGAGAATATGTTGTTGCCGTCGAAGTTGAGAAACATGTGGGGCGAGCGGACGTTCATGGAGCCGGAGTGAGTGGAGAGGGACAGGGCGTCTGTGTGCAGCAGAAGGTAGTTGTGCTCCGTCACCTGGGCTGTGAAGCGGGTTCTGCCCAGTTCTACACACACAGACAGGTCCTTGACCCTGCTGTGGGCTGGAGAAGTCTTAGTAGATCCACTCTCTGGTGGATTTTCTGTCAGGTCACACAGAGTATCCCAGCAACCCTGGCTCTCTGTCACGTGGTGATACAAAAACATGTGGTCTGATGGCGTCCACTGCAGTGCCAGCTCCTCTTGACACTGGACCTGCACAAAGGAAGAGAACGATGCATGCGAACTTATCTGAATAACACTGTCAATCAAGAAGAAGGAATAGGACTGATAAGCCTGATGGACTGACGGTAGGATGAGTAAACCTTAAGCTACCTCCACGTTCCCAGTGGTGACGTGGTAGCAGACGGCCAGGATGGAGAGGCTGAGGATAGGGTTGGGGGTTTGGGCTGAGGGACAGCAGGGCTCAATGGGGCTCAACGCACACACCCTGGACAGACACCGTGGAGCTTTCCGCCGAGTCTTGGGCCTTCACTGTGTCCACCCACAAAGACACAGCTCCTAGTACAACACAAGAGCCAATTACCATACTCAATGTAGGCCTAGTCAGAGATGGATATTAAAAGGTCCATCCAAAATGCACCTTATTTCTTATATCCCTCAAACTCAACTCTGGAAGCCAGTGCCACTGCATTTTTTCCCATTGTTCCCCTCTAAATCAGAGAATGATTTAGAACTTGGACACCAGGTGCAGAAAACCTGCAGGCTCCGGACCTCGTACGGTAAGAGTTGAGTACCCCTGCCCTATATAGTGCACTAATTCTTTACCAGGGGCCATAGGGCTGTGGTCAAAAGTAGTGAACTATATAGGGGATATAAACAGCACTTCCCATTTAACTTACCTGCTACATTGGAGAGTGTGAACACGTTGACATCCTCCAGGTTACACTCAATCTTAAAATAAAAGGCGCCATGACTGGGGGAGGTTGTCCCATCAACAAGGACAGGTACAGGCACCACATCTGGCTGCTCTGAGGCCTCCAGCTTCCTGCAGCTGTCCAGGTTACAGAGGGACAGTAGGCGGGAGAAGCACAGGGCACAGGTCTCTGACACCTCCAGCTGTAGGCCCCTCACATTGGACTCCACACTCACACTCTCAGAATGGCTACTGGACTCACTCTGGGGCTTGTTGAAGCTCCCCTGGGGTGACAGAGACAACAAAGATAACAACAATGGCTGGTGTAGTATTGGTCAAATACTAAATCAGGGCTGTGATCATCAGGTCAATACAGGAAAAGAAGGGTGTTTTTAGAGCGGGGGTGTCAAACTCATTCCATGGAGAGCCTAGTGTCTGGGGGTTTTAGGTTTTTCATTTCGATGAAGACCTACACAACCAGGTGAGGAGAGTTCCTTACTATTAGTGACCTTATGTCATCAATCAAGTATAAGGGAGTAGTGAAAACCCGCAGACACTCTGCACTCTGTGGAATGAGTTTGACCCGTGGTTTAGAGGTCAACTTCAACGATTTATGAATAGATGGTAATTTCAGAAAAATAGGAATTCCAGTAGCCTGATTTTGGTGTTCTTCATCACATCATTGGAACCCAGCTGAAACCTTGGTGAGTAGTAGTGAGTGAGTAACCCTAAATAGTTATTGCCTACCTTGTATGCCTGCCTTACCTGCAGTGTAAGGGAGTCGAGGATGCGGGCTTCCCCCCACACGTGTTTGCCAGGGGGGTGAGGGGCCTGCTGGATGTGGGAGTCCTGGCCCACCCTCCACCAGAAGTGTTCCAGGGACAGAGAGAGATGGCGGTGAACATTCTGGAAATTGAGGCTCTCTGCGTTTGTGCTGATGTCCAGAACGTGCTGCATCTCTACATTATACATGACATATTCAGATCTACTGAAGATCACAAGTCACATTACTACACTTTGCAACTCTAACTCTACTCACTATGTGTAGGTGTGTGATGATTCTGTGATTTAAAAGGATATTGCATTTGATTACCATATATAGAGGAATAAAGTAATAGTAGTTCATGTGTTACAGAATGGTAAAAAGCTGACTGTGCCTTACAAAAACACTTCTGATTACTTATTTAATCTATCAGGGCTGGGTATGTTTGGAAAGGGTTGATTCAACAGCTCCAGCACCATGACTTCCTGAAACCACTGCAATGTTGAAAGCAGAATGAACTGAAGAAAAACACCCACTGCTGTTCATTAGCATTCCTGCCATTCCTCTCCAGGCAAGACTAAACTTTGTGTTCCCACAACAACATATTCTTGACCTTATATGTAACGGGAGTATAATTTGACCATGCCCTGTGCGAGTGTGTGTTGTGCTGTACCTGTGCTGACTGAGATGAAGCGCAGGGCGAAGGGAGGAGTGTCTCCCAGCTGGACAGACACATTGACATTGGACACTGAGGAGCTGATCATCACTGGGGCGTCCAGGTGGGGGAAGTTCCTGGTGGACGGGAGGGTATGCAAATAGTCCACTGGACTACACACCACAATATACCACCAGACACAACAGAAACACGAGGATGCAGACAGGAGAGGATTAGAGTGTTAATCAATATCAAAAAGAAACCATGTTACAGGGCCAGGTTAGTAATGTATGCTGTTGGATATTGTCTTTACATCCGTTTCAAGCAATCAACTGGTGTGCTTGACATTCTCCAGTCTGGTTTGTCAGTTGAAAACGCTCATACCTCTTTCTATGAGCCGTTTTCCTATGAACAAGCTGTTCCCATGGAAACAGGTCTAGCCAATGGGAAAACTCCTGGTGACGGTAGTGGATGATGCAGGTGTTGACTGTGACTGACCCTGAAATGTCCACTGATGTCACCTGGGGACATGAGTGGGAGATAAGTTTGTTCTGAAGTTTCCTGCTTATTTCTTACAAGAGATCAAATGTCAAACATATTTGCAAAAAGCTATGATGATGCAATGCAACTATGAAAACTAGTAACCATATCAATCAAATCCACACCACTCACTTGCAAGACAGTCCTGAGGGTGTTAAGGCAAAGGATTCTCTGTCTGCTCTGGGAGAGGAGAAGCCCATCTGATGATACACAAACAAGGAATGGATATTTTCCCCACCCTCCCAGACCCTCTCATCCCCTCCTCTATGGCTACATCCCAAATGGCAACCAATTCCCTATATAGTGCACTATGTAAGGAATAGATTGCCATTTGTGACACACTTCTTTCTGGTGCCAAGCTCTCCACTCACCCTCCAGAAGTAGCTCCAGGCTGCTCTGAGGGAAGCTCATCTCAGGGGTGAAGCTCCTGAGCGACAGCTACTCGTCCTCACGTCCGTATCCCACCTTCAGAGACTTTAGTGTCCAGTTCAAGTGTCTGGATGATTCAGATATACTGTCAAAGGAAGAAGAAAATGGAAAAACACAAACACAAACCAACACATAAAATATAATTCATACTAACTCCATGCCCTATGACTCACCTTTTCTGGCTGTGCATGGACAGGGTTATACTAGTATTCTCAAACTCCACACTGACCTTCTGGGGCACCAGCTGATGAAACTGCTCCACTGCTTCAGTCTGGAAAAACTCGTCCTTTTCACATTCTAAAAGAAAATGACAGACAGAAATGGTTGTGATGCATCTCCGAATGGTTCTCAAAATTACCTCACAGCCTACCATACAATAACACCATGTTTGCGTCTCAAATAAGTAGTGGACTATGTAGGGAATAGGGTGCCATCCTTATTAAAAAGTAGTGCACTACATAGGGAATAAGGTGCCATTGGGACGCAGCCCATTGCCCTTTCTCACCGTCTGCAGAGAGAGTGCTTTCCAGAGGAGGAGGTGGAAGCAGTAGCTGGCTGAGGAACAGGCCCTCGTGCAGCTCAGTCAGCAGTGTTCTCACACACAGTGCCAGTCGGCCTGGATGCAGCTCTGGTAGGTTGACATCCCCAGACAGCACCAGGCTCAGGGACGTCTACACCAGACATGTATCCTGCTGAGCAGTGAGTTGAGACAATGCAGTGAAATACATTCTATTAAGTAACACTTCTTTAAAGAGAGACACTCAAAAGACTTCTATGTTTACATGGGAAGAAACTCCACTTGAAAATAAAGGAGAGCCGCACACTCTGGGAGCTCAGATGCAAAAATATTTAATTTACCAACGTTTCGACAGGCAAGCTGTCTTCATCAGGGTACAATCGCAGAAACTCCACTTACCAATTGACTGATTTTAAGCACTTTACTGCTTAGCTGCTCCACAGAAAAGTCCCAGGCCAACCTGTTATGAAAGTTTGAGAAATTGTTATGAAAAATCATGAACATTTAAACAGTCAGGCTAAGATAAGAATGATCTGTTTAGATGACGTTAGAGTGTGTGGAGGTTTAATACCTTTTGCCCTGATGGTTGAGCAGTAGGTCAATACTTGAGGTGGTCATGTACCATAGAGACTCTGACAGGGCTAGGTTTAACACCATCACGTTGATGGAGTCAATATGGAAGGACAGCAGCTGAGAGCAGAGACAGACAGCAGCTGAGTGAACTGAGAACACTTTTTTCATGAAATATTTTGTGAGTAGCATTCTTATATAAACAGTTGTGTGTTATTCCCTACCTGGGAGATAAACCGCAGGGTTTCGGGGCTAAGAGGAACCTTCCCTGACTCTCCTCCATCACAGCTCTTAGGCGCCTGAGGTCTCAGAGGCTGTTGCAGGACCACTCTCACTCTGGTCTCACCCACACACAACGCCAGGCACCTCCTGAGAAACAAACACATAGTTCGCAACCTTGTACTGTTGAATGATTCACGGGCCCTTTCCCTTAAAAGGGCAAGAAAGCTGAGAGATATGCAATTATGTTATGAGATATGAGGTCATAAGATTGTATAAACATGTCTTCAAAACACTCACGGCAGGTTCTGGTTTAAAAGTTTGCTTGAAATCCATATCCTGTCTATTTCCTGAAATTAACACAGAGAAATGCACCTGGTTGTTATTTAATCTACAATGTTTGACCTAGAAACAATACACAAATAAATACCCTTCCCAATGAAGACAGAGAAACATGATTTCTAGGGATATAACGATTCACCGACACGCATCGGTAACTGATTAAAATGTTCAAGATGCAAGTGCGCGAACCACAAACCGACGCAAATGAAGCATGCATCAGTCAGAAAATCGATTCAAAAGTTACAAGTTGCCGGTTCACAAATGTTTTGCTCATATTACATTATTACTACTTTCCAAAAATACAGTGCATTCAGAAAGTATTCAGACCCCTTCACTTTTTCCACATTTTGTTACGTTTAAGCCTTATTCTAAAATGGATTAAATTGCCCCCTCTCTTCAATCTACATACACACCCCATAATGTCAAAGCAAAAACTGGTTTATAGAAATGTTTGCACTTAAAATCAAATTTTATTTGTCACATACACATGGTTAGCAGATGTTAATGCGAGTGTAGCGAAATGCTTGTGCTTCTAGTTCCGACAATGCAGTAATAACCAACGAGTAATCTAACCTATCAATTTCACAACTACCTTATACACACAAGTGTAAAGGAATGAAGAATATGTACATAACAATATATGAATGAGCGATGGTACAGAGCGGTATAGGCAAGATGCAGTAGATGGTATCAAGTACAGTATATACAGTGGGGCAAAAAAGTATTTAGTCAGCCACCAATTGTGCAAGTTCTCCCACTTAAAAAGATGAGAGGCCTGTAATTTTCATCATAGGTACACTTCAACTATGACAGACAAAATGAGAAAAAAAAATCCAGAAAATCACATTGTAGGATTTATAATGAATTTATAGGGCCAGACTGTGTTATGCTAACGTTCGCTAACTGGCTTCAGTACCTGTCACAAAAAAAGTTTGAAGGAAACGATATAACGTTAGCTAGCTGGCTAAGAAAGATGGAACGCTAGCAATGGTTCACAGTTTCGAGTTAGCTAACTATACTCACATCACTAACAGTAGTCAGTTACAAGCTAACTAGTAACGTTAGTTGGCTAGGTAAATAGCCACGTAGCTAGCTACCACGTCAATTGAAACAAATGTTGGCAAATTTGGTAGTTAGGGGGCTAGCTAACAAGTATAATCCCCTTTTCAGCTTGTCGAAAATCTGAATGTCTCAAATGTTCTTATCCCGCCCGGAGGGTTCTCATCTTCATTACATTTTCAGTGGCAAAGCAGCAGCAGCATCAGCATCATCTTCTAGGTGTGTTGTCTACACTGTAAACAGAGGAGCGATGAGAAAAAAACAACCAAAAAGTCAATGGCCGACTAATTTGTAACCCGGAGTTCGAAACGCCTCACACTCAACCCACCTTTCACCTAGCCACAATGCACTTAATCTTTTTCAATCAGTGAACAAACAAGTTTATTGAACAATTATTTAATATACTTCTCCCTTTATTATGCAGCATATCTACTCAAGAACAGCTAGTTTAAAAATGAACTAGACACTTTCTTATTCAGTGTCATTTATTAATGACAAAGAAAGGGGATCACTAGAAAATGGTAGTTGGGAGTGAGTTGTTAGCAAAGGTTAGGCAATTCTCCTATCTTCAAGAAAATGTTCATGCCATCCCCTTTTGATATTGCCCAGTTTGATTTTCCCATTTGATAGTTCAATGAGCATGACACAGCTTCTACATCACAAGAGATCTGCATATACCCCCTCGTTTCATTGATTTTTCAACCAAGGGCCGCCCACCAGTGTCTGCACATTTCACAAAACTTTACCTACAATTTGGCAGTGTGAGGACTTCACATAGATATTACTCTTCACCATAAATGCACTGTTCTCATGAAGTCACAAGTATTAGTGTTTTACTAATTTAATTGAGCTGAAGAGGTACAATTCTTTTCAATGCATACACAAACAAGGTTAATATAAGTGGTCGATGTTCATCAAGCTTCTGCCACAGTATGACTCAAATACAGCTACACTTTCAGTCTCATTCTAAGCATCTCAAAATAATACTTCTGGTTGAGTAAAATCTACTGACATTGTGCCACTGGAATGCCATATATGGGGAAAAAGGCAAAAGGTTGGAAATGTCCAGTAGACCCATGATGGCTAAGCTATGTTCTTCGCACTTATGCTGAAGCCTTCTGCTTGTTGTGCTTGGCAAACCAGTCATCGCTTTTATCTTCAGCCATAGCCTGAAAATAAATTAGAGTAAAAGATTAAGAGCATGTACTCCGTGATAATGCAAAGTATTGTTTCATTTGTATAATATTTCTAAATAACAACCTTATCCAGCAATGCATTTCCACTGGGGTCCATCTGGGAGAGTTGTCTGAATGCCTCATCTCCCACAAAGCAGATCTCATGGGCATCCTAGAAGACAGATGACCACAGTTATTATGTGAGAATTTATAACGAATCAAGTCTACCCATGTTAATAATTTGGCAAGGCACTCACTGGATCAGCCAAAATGACCACTTCTACTGTTGCCTTCCCAGGGGTGTCCAGGCTAACCAAGGGAGTAAGGATTTTCTGGTTTTCTTTTATCATCAGGGCTTCAAGATCTGCCAACTAAAAATAATAAAACAAATAGTTGAATATTGCTTTCTGTGTGCATGTATGTAAAGAGTCAGCGGGGCAAACCATTTAAGAATTGAAAGCATTGTATAGACCACTTTCTGTTTTACTAACTTTGCCGCACAAGGGCGATGTGCACAAGTTGGTGGCAGAACAAAGTTTTTATAGAACATCAGAAAAAATGTGCCTCTATTTACAGTGGCGTACAAAAGTATTCACCCCCCTTGGCATTTTTCCTATTTTGTTGCATTACAACCTGGAAATAAAATAGATTTTGGGGGGTTTGTATCATTTGATTTACACAACATGCCTACCACTGTGAAGATGCAAAATATTTGTGAAATAAACAAGAAATAAGACAAAACAATTCTGAAAACGTGAGCGTGCATAACTATTCACCCCCCCCCCCAAAGTCAGTACTTTGTAAAGCCACCTTTTGCAGCAATTACAGCTACAAGTCTCTTGGGGTGTCTCTATAAGCTTGGCACATCTAGCCACTAGGATTTTTGCCCATTCTTCAAGGCAAAACTGCTCCAGCTCCTTCAAAAAAAGCACCCTCATGAAGTCTGTTTCTGACCGTTTGAGCAGACACATGCACATTTGTGGCTTGCTGGAGGTCATTTTGCAGGGCTCTGGCAGTGCTCCTCCTTGCACAAAGGCGGAGGTAGCGGTCCTGCTGCTGGGTTGTTGCCCTCCCACGGCCTCCTCCACGTCTCCTGATGTACTGGCCTGTCTCCTGGTAGCGCCTCCATGCTCTGGACACTACGCTGACAGACACAGCAAACCTTCTTGCCACAGCTCGCATTGATGTGCCATCCTGGATGAGCTGCACTACCTGAGCCACTTGTGTGGGTTGTAGACTCCGTCTCATGCTACCACTAGAGTGAAAGCACCGCCAGCATTCAAGTGACCAAAACATCAGCCAGGAAGCATAGGAACTGAGAAGTGGTCTGTGGTCACCACCTGCAGAACCACTCCTTTATTGGGGGTGTCTTGCTAATTGCCTATAATTTCCACCTTTTGTCTATTCCATGTGCACAACAGCATGTGAAATGTATTGTCAATCAGTGTTGCTTCCTAAGTGGACAGTTTGATTTCACAGAAGTGTGATTGACTTGGAGTTACATTGTGTTGTTTAAGTGTTCCCTTTATTTTTTTGAGCAGTGTATAATCTTAGTGACTGTTCAAGCAAGAATCAAAACATAATTGTATGCGTATGAGAACCCAAAAAAGGCTTTGTTGAATGGGCGCAGATGGTGATAGCTTTCTTACTGCAGCCAAGAGTTGGGCGCATCTGCGTGTGACGTCAGTGTGTCATGTACTGGAAAAGGATCTATTACTTCACCTGCTCACGTGGACAAGAGAACGCTATCCGTCCGAAGGCTGTCCCATGATCTACTGTCCCACCAATGTTGTGAAGCTCTAGTTTACACTGCAAATATAGAGAAAAACACACACCTAGCATTAGCACCATCATATCAATTCATGCAAAAACACAGTCGCGTTCTAAGTGTAGAATACAAGAGGCTGCTGAGGGGAGGACGGCTCATAATGTCCGTAACGGAGCAAATGGAATGGCATCAACCACATGGAAACCTTTTGTTTGATGTATTTGATACCATTCCACTAATTCCACTCCAGCCATTACCACAAGTCCGTCCTCCCCAATTAAGGTGCCACCACGGACCTGAGTGTCTGCGAATCCCATCAGCACAGTCTTCTCCTCATGTCTCTCTATCACCTTCATCCCCAAAAGGGAGGACCAGTAGTGTGTTGATTTCTGCAGGTCAGACACTGCCAGACACACCTTCTGTACAGGATCTTTAACCAAGTGAAAAACAGATACACATTCACAATATATAGGTACATGCCAATTTAAAGGAAACGAGGGACACAAAGTATTCTGAAAGCAGGTGCTTGCAAACAGGTGGGGTTCCTGAGTTAATTAAGCAATTAACATCCCATCATGCTTAGGGTCATGTATAAAAATGCTCAGTTGCCCATTATTCTGGCTACCATGGCTAGCAGAAGAGATCTGTGACTTTGAAAGAGGGCTACCAGAGTCCTCATGGACTTTAAAATAAACATGGTAGACTATAGTCTACTGCTCTACTTTACAGTATACTACAGCAATGATCTTCTGTGCAAAGCACTGTTGACCCACCATTAGGAGGCTGTTCTTTGTCCACCAGGTAGAAGCGATAACCTCCTGGAGCCTCAGCCAGATAGAGGGCCTTTCCAACCTCAGTGAGGGGCCAACCAAGCCGCTTAGCATTACTGACAGCCTGGCTAGACTGCAGAGTCAGACCCTGAAATTGAGTTAGGATTGGGTTAAAAAAAATATACACATATGGTTGTTCAAGTACAACCATTCACTTACCAGGAAGTCATTGCCAAGGCGATATTCTCCCACTCCATAATTGTAGGTCAGCTCAGCCGCAAAGTAATCATCTTCTGGACCAAAACCGACCATTGTCTTGCTCCATTTTCCATCATAAGGGCTTAACTCACACAAGCAAGTAGGGCATCATGAGAGAAAGAGTGACCGTATTGTTACACAATAAGTAATTCAAACAATCCATTTTCACAATAGGTGTTTGCAGACCAAAGTCCGTTTCAAGGTGAGGTTTGAACAGTAAAGTTGACAGCCTGCCTACCCATTACAAGTGGCCTTGCATCCTTCTTCAAACTCTTCGTGACGCAAAATCTGAAATCAAATCGGTGATTTTGACATTTTGGCAAAACAGTGATCTAGTCCCCAATATTACGTTTTTACAGCACAATGAACAACATTGAAGAACAATCATAACAAAATAATGCAACAGTGGTACACTCTGTGCAAGGGAAGTCCATTGCGCACATGTTTGAGGATGTTCTACGAAAGAGCTGAACATGTACCTTCATGCCGAGCACATCTCGGTAAAAGGTGGCCGTTTTGCTTCTGTCACCCACTTTGAAAACAAAATGCAAGGCTCTTCTCAAAGGCATGTTCACCCGGTGAGTTTGCTATGTACTATACGATTATATATCACGCTCAGTTTGTCTACGTCGATTGAGGAGCCTTGCAATCGATTGCTCTGGTATCGATTCTATGGAAGACAACATTTTCGGTACACTTAAAATTATTTGCAACTCAATCGCAGATCCAAAATCTATCTCAAGATAACGAGGAGTATTTAAATTAAAAGTTAAGCATCTAATATTGTTTTACAAATCAGTATTACCAAGATAAAATATGTTTTACTTGGATTACCCCCCCCCCCTTTATAATGGTATAAACCACCCAATCTTCATGCCACTGTCGAAAGTTACCACGCTCTCTTCTTGCTGTTGTAGCAAAGATGGCGGCGTTCGTGAGAGGCATGTTTTGGCATCTTGTAGCGGAACGAAGTAATATTCTGAAAAAAAGTAACGACTGTATCGTAGATTCAAAGAGATACGTGCGAGCATTGAAAAGGAGGCCTGTGAAGGTGTTGTATCCTGATAGTGAGACGACATCGAAACAGAGGTCAGACCAAATAGTCAACAAGCAGTCTCAGAAAGTTGCGTCCAAAGTGAGGGAGTCCAACGCCATTTTAAAAAATGAGACCACTAATAAACGTGTTGGCAGCATGTCATGGAGTGACAGAAATGGCAATGCATCCTCAACGTCGGAACATACAACCAATCTGAAGGACCAACTAGGTGGCCTCAAATTCGAAAGGGCCTTACCTGGTGACAAAAGATTGGCGTAAGTCTCAGTGCATGTTGGCTATCGACCCTATGTTATATGATAGTTGAGTGAATATATCCTATTTAATTATAGTGGCTAGTAGAGGTCTAGTAACTACGGGACTGTTATGTATGTTTGCATGTAGGCTTTGTTTGCTAGCTGATGTTCAGCCGAGATATCATGACCTTTTCTCTCTCCATCTCCCAGGAGGGTGGTGAGTGTGGCTTGTTCCAGGACGTTTCGGGAGCACCAGGGTAAGATCCTGTTGGAGGGGAGACGCCTGATCTGCGATGCCCTGGCTGCTGGAGCCAACCCTCAGATGGTGTTCTTCAGTTCTGTGGACAGACTGTGTGATCTCCCCTTGGACAAACTGAAGAGGGCCACTCTGGTCAAAGTCAAGTTTGAGGACATCAAGATCTGGTCTGACCTGGTAGCTCCACAAGGAGTGATAGGTATAATGGGCTGCATGTTTTCATTTTCAGAATGCTTTTGAAGTTGTTCTACATACTACTGTATATTGTTGAGAATAAGTACTGTATATTGACAACGCTTACCCCTTGTAGCCATATTCTCTCGGCCAGACCCATCCCGGCTGACATTCCCTCAGGACCAGCGTGGTCAGTCTGTACCGCTGTCCCTGATCTGCGACAACGTGCGGGACCCTGGGAACCTGGGCACCATCTTGCGCTGTGCTGTTGCTGCAGGCTGCCACAATGTCCTGCTCACCAAGGGTATGTCATGATGATAAACTGGGAATGGGCATAATCCAAGTCAATGATGCCATTTCGAGTGGAGCTGATGGTGAGGAATTGCTGTGTATAAACCTGTGCACTACTCTGAATGGTTCTCTCACTAAGTATCTTGTGTATGTTTATTTTCACAGGTTGTGTGGACGCTTGGGAACCTAAAGTGCTGCGAGCAGCGATGGGTGCCCATTTCCGCCTTCCCATCTTCCCCAGCTTGGACTGGGACGACATTCAAAACCAGCTGCCAAAGTTGGTGACTGTCCACGTGGCAGATAACTGCAGTGGCTCTGAGAGAGAAGTAGCTGAGGAAGCAAACCAGTCCAACAAACCTTCAAAGGTGGGGGACTATGGATGGGTGAGTAGCAGGCCTAATTGTAAAGACATGCGCTATAAGGAATATGAATCCGATTCCGACCTGTCACTTCCAAGAGTGGAGACCAAGTTGTACCATGAGGGCTGGGCTCAGGGGAACACTGGTCTTGTGATAGGTGGAGAGACTCATGGACTGAGTCTAGAAGCTGTCCAATTGGCTGAGAGAACTGCCGGTCAAAGACTGTTTATCCCTGTGGTCCCTGGAGTGGACAGTCTCAACTCAGCCATGGCAGCCAGCATTCTCCTATTTGAAGGCAGAAGGCAACTGTTGAACCTAATGGAGACGTCTGGGAGGAAAGATAAGTCTAAGGTGCAATTTCCATGATCCATCCATTGGAATCCATTTTGAGTGTAATGGATATGTTATTCCTGGTGTTGGTCACTTTTTCCATGCATACATTCTTGACTCCACGACACCACTTCACTGTACCTCATGTCAGACTGAATCATATGGATGGATTTAATTTCCATATTCAACTCAGCTAATAAGTGAAGTAAAATGAGTGACAATGTGAAATGCATATTTCTTCCAAAATTCCTGCCAGTGTGGCTTTAGAAGCTTCACTTAGTCTCCACATGCAGTTGGCCTCTAGATTTCCTGCCAGTTGACTGTAAACTGCTGCTGTGCAAGATGACTGCTTCATCTCTATACTGGACATGTGCTAAGTGTGTCTGTTTAGCAAGGGAAAGAACCTGTCCATCTAACATTTTCACTGACAGGCCTGAAAGCAATTATCAGAGTAACCACAAGGAAGCAACTGAGACCTTACTGAGAACATTTACTGTATGTTATGAAGTTGTAGGGTTAAAAAAAACAGTACTGCATGTGAAAGGTATGAAATACTTAGTTTTCTTATACTGTGTACAAATGCCTGACATCAAAAAGAACAGTACACTTGATTTTGTTTTTTTAAAATTGGAAATATAAATGTAAACTACATTTCTGGAGTCATTATATATAAATAATGCACACATGTAGAAGTGATACCAAGCTAATACTGTCTAAAATACATTTGCTCCCAATGGAATAAAACTGGCCTCATGGATAGAGGAAGTTGACAACATAAGACAGTTGTGCTTAACAGTGAATTTTATTGGCTGTGAAGTCATGACTAGAGACAACCAGGGAGTGACAAATGTGAATTCATACTTCCAACACTTAGCAACTAAGGTGGATTTTAATGCCATTTTTGTGCCTTCAAAAATATCTGGCCTTTTCAATAGATGGGATCTTCACAGAAAATCCTCATACGTTTCCATCTCAACCACTGACATTTAACAATTGGGTAGGGCTGACTATCACTCACTTCATGATAAGACAAGTGAATAGTATTTGAAGTCCCATGACACACAAAGCCAGATGCAATACAAAACAAAATGACCTTTTGAAACAGGGAAATCTTAACATTTGTCTATACTATTATGCAGCACCTTTTAAACAGAAGAACAATAAGACAGTTACATTAAACTGAAGTTCAGGACATTTCTGCACTGCATATTTGTAAATTACAACTATAGAACTTAGAGAATTTGTTGCAATCACTTTATTCTTTCTCAGCACATTTTGGAAAACAGAAGCAACGTGGGTTCAGCAAAGGTAATAAAGAGACATGGTGAAATGTCAAGTCCATTGGGTCAACATTGTGTGGTTTCTTCTAGTTTCAAGAAAAGCTAATAATGAAACTGATAAAAGCTATTGGAACCCAAAAAGCAACAGAATCTCCATATTACTGTAGGGGCTGTAGTCAATGCAAGGCACCACAGGAGAAGGAGAAGAATCCATGAGAGAAAGACATGTCTAAAAAAAGGTAATGTCAGTAAAAAGTGAGACCTTCCTCTGACAAAGGGGGAGAGGAGGCTGGTGGTGGTAACCGGGAGGTCAGGGTTTGATGGAGGTTATGGGTTTCGGTCCCGTAGGTTTCTAGGTGTGTTTGTGTCCCAAATGGCACCCTATCCCCTATATAGTGCATTGCTTTTCAAAAGTAGTGCACTATATAGGGAATGTGTCCCAAATGGCACCCTAATCTAGGTGTGCTCTCTAGATGGGCTCTGGTTTGAGCTTCTCAGTCAGGAAGTCTTGGACAAAGGTCTCCACCACGGCCGGTGTGATCTCCTCCACATCCTTAACATACTTGGCCCGGGCAGACATGTCCAGGATGGTGAGCAGGGGTGCTGCCTCTGGGAGGTTGGTGTAGTCACGCAGGGAGTCACTCATGTCATCCTGGGAACACAGACGGGTCAGTCATGATCATATGACAATCTTGCCTACCAGCTGACTCTGTCAAACCTGTCTATATGCGGTAGCAATTATGCCTGGGAAAGAAGTTGTATGACGAAATCATGACATGATTACACGTGAAGTAGACTAGCCTACATATTAACAACAACAGTTTATCCTGTGTGTCATGCAAAATAAATTGCTAGATAACTACTAACATCCTTATGACTGAATATAAAAACAGAATTGCTTCAATCAGTTATGACTTGATATTGGTAATAAAAAACTGGGACAGCACACAAGATGAACTATGCCACTTAATATTACTAATTCACAACTCAAGGTGGTAGTCTCAATGTCTGCTTGGTTTTGAAGACTGGGGATCTCTTCTCTCTCTCCTCCTGCAGGCAGTGTGCCCAGCTAGCCAGGGTTCCATCATGCACCCCACTCTTGGGGGGGGGTCCAACATCATCGCTCCAAAGCCTCACTCACCGACTACAAGGCTGGGAAGCTTCAGACACACATCACAGCGTGTTTGGATAGTGTATGCGTGGGAGGGAGGGAGAAAGAAGGAGAGTTGTATTCCCTCATGCCTGGTGAGGAATAGTATAACAAGGCGTGTGGTGGAGCTTTGACGACAGAGTTAGTCGGGACAGAACTATGTCACTTCCTGAATGTCTTTACAAGTCCTCAAACACAGATCCAAGCCTTGTTCAGCTCCAGGCTTGATCTCACCTCTTTAACAAATGGGAATTACAGACAGGGCCTAGAATCATAAGACAGCAGGAATAACTCACTATAACACCACAGCAGACAGGCAGCAGCTCCCCAGCCCACTCACTTGAGGGGCAATCAATTATTCAGAGAGAAAATAACAGGCACTTTTTTGGCAATAGCATGTCATTTCAGTTAGTAAATCAACAAAGCTGCATTAGTTCCAGTCAGTCAAGACTTTTGTTGATTTATGTGAGGTCGTACATTTCAGCTCTGTCATTTAGCAGATGCTCTTATCCAGAGCGACTTACAGAGGAAATTAGTGTTAAGTGCCTTCCTCAAGGGCACCGACAGATTTTTCACCTAGTCAGCTCAGAGATTCGAACCAGCGGCCTTTCGTTTAATGTCCCAACGCTCTTAACCGCTAGGCTACATGCCGCCAGACTAGTATCTAACGTCGACTGAGATGTTCTCTTGCTTCCTCATGACAGGATGAGCTGACTTCCCCTCAACTAAGCCCTCTGGGTGATAGAGGCTTGGAAGAGATCGAAGATAGAACAATTTCATATGGAAAAGATTATTTACAAATACAGAAGTTACAGGAAACGACCACAGGGTGGCACTCATTAAATCACAGCTTTTCAAATGTTTTCCTTTTTTGGACTAACGCTCCTGTTATCTGACAAAATGGCAGTAAAACGATTCAAACAAAAAATTGATTAAACTGCACCATCAGCTCTCAGACCTCTCAAAGAGCAGCTTGGCTGATTTGCTACTTAAAATGGACAAGTATGTATGCCAACACAATGTTTGACCTCAACTTGTTGCAAAACTGCTAGCAGAACAGTTGAGTTATCCTGTGGCATGTAAAATCTGGAGAGCTCAATTCCTCTGAATCTCTAAAATCTGATCTAGGAGCAGACCATTGAGTCTTAAACCTATTAAAGTTCATAAAAATATCCAATGAAAGTAATTGCTACACTTATGAGGATGATTCATGTAGCCACAAGCTACATTCTCAAGCTTTAAAAATCTGTGACTCCACACATCCTCCCTAAAGGCTTCTCTTGCAAGCTCAGATTGAAGATACATCCTCGGGCATCGCCTTAGAAAGGAACCACAGAAAGAGAAACCACAGAGGAGTCTGTCAGCGTGGCCTCCCAGCCTCTTAGATATGAAGAGATGTAATCTCCCTGGCTGTCTTCTTCTCTGTGGGAAGTCTTGCATCTTCCTTTGTGTGGCTGCTAACCCTGTGTAAACTGTTCTTCATAAGAAGCAACCAGTCCAGCCGTGAAAGAAGGAGGGAGACAGAGAGAGAGGCCAGCCCCCGCCCTCTCCAGCCCAGTTCTGAACACAAAGAGTCGCTCTGCTATGTCTGGCCTGTAGTCACTGACTGACTGCCATGATAAGGCTTCTGTGTGTGTTCACCGTATGGAACCTACTGCTGCACAATGTCAGGTTTATTCTGCCCATTGTAGCACTGTGGCATTCCACAGAGTAGACGACGGTCATCAGACAAGGACCTTCAAAGATAAGAAGCTCCCATTGGCCTATTGGCCTGGGCAGCAGCCTACTGATTGGTCAGCTTGAGAGTTCTCCAGGCGTTGTAAAATTCAGGATATGATTGGCTGAACAATGACCTATCAGTCTGTATCAATGGGAGGCTGGAAACCCATGGTCACTGAGAATCACTATCAAAGGATAGGATATAGGCCAGCTAGACCCTGTATGTTTACACACTTTGTAAGATAACGCCCTTGTAAAGCGCTGTTAGATCTAGTGAAAAGTGTTATATGTAACATTATTTAATCAGTAGGTATATGGTTGTCCTAAATGACAGCGATTTGCCTGTGGCTTCTTGATAATTGTTTAATTTCTTCTAACTGTTGAACTGTACTGCCAGTAAGGTAAACAGGAGACAAGTGTTTCTATAAACACCACACTGCTTGGACATAAATAACTAGTGGAGGCCAACCTGTCTGGCTCACAACACAGTGTGACACAGGCCTCGACCTTTGAACCCTGGGGTCAGGGAGGTTAGCAGGTGAGACTGGCGGCAGACTAAACTATTGTCAGGATCTCCTATTCCTGGTTATACCTGGGAAGAGTCAAGGCAAAGACAACAACTAGACCCTAAATATCCCATTGAGTCAATTATATAGAAAATACCGTCAATAAAAAATAAAAAACATAATATACACAAAAGTATGTGGATGTAACTGATGTGAAATGGCTAGCTAGTTAGCGGGATGCGCGCTAATAGCGTTTCTATGTATGCAGATGATCCCTGGTTCGAGCCCAGGTAGGGGCGAGGAGAGGGACGGAAGCAATACTGTTACATGGACACCCCTTCAAATTAGTGGATTCGGCTATTTCAGCCACACTGGTTGCTGACAGGTAGACAAACATTGTCAGTAGAATGGCCTTACTGAAGAGCTCAGTGACATTCAACGTGGCACCGTCATAGGATGCCACCTTTCCAACAAGTCAGTTACTAAAATTTCTGCCCTGCTAGAGCTGCCCCGGTCAACTGTAAGTGCTGTTATTGTGAAGTGGAAACGTTTAGGAGCAACAAAGGCTCAGCTGCGAAGTGGTAGGCCACACAAGCTCACCGGACCGCAGAGTGCTGAAGCGCGTAAAAATAGTCTGTCCTCACTACCGAGTTTCAAACTGTCTCTGGAAGCAAAGTCAGCACAAAAACTGTTTGTCGGGAGTTTCATGTAATGAGTTCCCATTACCGAGCAGCCGCAGACAAGCCTAAGATCATCATGCCCAATGCCAAGTGTTGGCTGGAGTGTTGTAAAGCTCGCTGCCATTGGAATCTGTGTTTGGTGGATGCCAGGAGAACGCTACCTGCCCAAATGCATAGTGCCAACTAAAATTTGAAGGAGGAATAATGGTCTGGGGCTGTTTTTCATGGTTCGGGCTAGACCCCTTAGTTCCAGTGAAGGGAAATCTTAACGCTACAGCATACAATGACATTGTAGACGATTCTCTGCTTCCAACTTTGTGGCAACAGTTTGGGGAAGGCCCTTTCCTGTTTCAGCATGACAATGTCCCAGTGCACAAAGCAAGATCCATACAGAAATGGTTTGTCGAGATCGGTGTGGAATAACTTTTTTAATTTGTAATTTTTATTTAACCTTTATTTAACTAGGCAAGTCAGTTAAGAACAAATTCTTATTTACAATGACGGCCTACCAAAAGGCAAAATACCTCCTGCGGGGACGGGGGCTGTGATTAAAATAAATATAGGGCAAAACACACATCACGACAAGAGAGACAACACTACATAAAGAGAGAACTTGACTGGCCTGCTTAGTGCCCAGGCCTCAACCCCATCAAACACCTTTGGGATGAATTGGAACGCTGACTCCGAGCCAGACCTAATCGAACAACATCAGTGCCCAACCTCACTAATACTCTTGTGGCTGAATTGAAGCAAGTCCCCGCAGCAATGTTCCAACATCTAGTGGAAAGCCTTCCCAGAAGAGCGGAGGCTGTTATAGCAGCAAAGGGGGGACCAACTCCATATTAATGCCCATGATTTTGGAATGAGATGTTTGACGAGCAGGTGTCCACATACTTTTGGTCATGTAGTGTACTTATAGAAACACTTACAGTGAGGGAAAAAAGTATTTGATCCCCTGCTGATTTTGTACGTTTGCCTACTGACAAAGAAATTATCAGTCTATAATTTTAATGGTAGGTTTATTTGAACAGTGAGAGACAGAATAACAACAAAAATATCCAGAAAAACGCATGTCAAAAATGTTATAAATTGATTTGCATTTTAATGAGGGAAATAAGTATTTGACCCCCTCTCAATCAGAAAGATTTCTGGCTCCCAGGTGTCTTTCATACAGGTAACGAGCTGAGATTAGGAGCACACTCTTAAAGGGAGTGCTACTAATCTCAGTTTCTTACCTGTATAAAAGACACCTGTCCACAGAAGCAATCAATCAATCAGATTCCAAACTCTCCACCATGGCCAAGACCAAAGAGCTCTCCAAGGATGTCAGGGACAAGATTGTAGATCTACACAAGGCTGGAATGGGCTACAAGACCATTGCCAAGCAGCTTGGTGAGAAGGTGACAACAGTTGGTGCGATTATTCGCAAATGGAAGAAACACAAAATAATTGTCAAACTCCCTTGGCCTAGGGCTCCATGCAAGATCTCACCTCATGGAGTTGCAATGATCATGCGAATGGTGAGGAATCAGCCCAGAACTACACAGGAGGATCTTGTCAATGATCTCAAGGCAGCTGGGACCATAGTCACCAAGAAAACAATTGGTAACACACTACGCCGTGAAGGACTGAAATCCTGCAGCGCCCGCAAGGTCCCCTGCTCAAGAAAGCACATATACATGCCCGTCTGAAGTTTGCCAATGAACATCTGAATGATTCAGAGGACAACTGGGTGAACGTGTTGTGGTCAGACGAGACCAAAATTGAGTTCTTTGGCATCAACTCAACTTGCCGTGTTTGGAGGAGGAGGAATGCTGCCTATGACCCCAAGAAACCATCCCCACCGTCAAACATGGAGGTGGAAACATTATGCTTTGGGGGTGTTTTTCTGCTAAGGGGACAGGACAACTTCACCGCATCAAAGGGACGATGGACGGGGCCATGTGCCGTCAAATCTTGGGTGAAAACCTCCTTCCCTCAGCCAGGGTATTGAAAATGGGTCGTGGATGGGTATTCCAGCATGACAATGACCCAAAACACACGGCCAAGGCAACAAAGGAGTGGCTCAAGAAAAAGCACATTAAGGTCCTGGAGTGGCCTAGCCAGTCTCCAGACCTTAATCCCATAGAAAATCTGTGGAGGGAGCTGAAGGTTCGAGTTGCCAAACGTCAGCCTCGAAACCTTAATGACTTGAAGAAGATCTGCAAAGAGGAGTGGGACAAAATCCCTCCTGAGATGTGTGCAAACCTGGTGGCCAACTACAAGAAACGTCTGACCTCTGTGATAGCCAACAAGGGTTTTGCCACCAAGTACTAAGTCATGTTTTGCAGAGGGGTCAAATACTTATTTCCCTCATTAAAATGCAAATCAATTTATAAAATTTTTGACATGCGTTTTTCTGGATTTTTTTGTTGATATTCTGTCTCTCACTGTTCAAATAAACCTACCATTAAAATTACAGACTGATCATTTCAATGTCAGTGGGCAAACGAACAAAATCAGCAGGGGATCAAATACTTTTTTCCCTCACTGTATCTTTATTGCAATCACACATCAATCAATCCCCATTCATTTTCTGTGTGAATAGGGTGTCTTCCAATTGTCCTACTGTAGGTTGCCAGTCAGTTTCTCTCAGCCCGTGTGACATAGCGGGGTAATGAGATCCCCTCTCATTTTCTGCAGGCCAGGCTCTCCCTGTGTAGCAGACAGGGCCTGGTCTAGCCACATGCAGGCAGGCCTCAACCAGGCCAGGGCCCTGTAGGCTGCATGGGGGTCCATCATGTAACCTCAGCCTCTGCCTGGCATATCCAGCCTCTGCCTGGCATAACAGAGAGCCCAAGAGGGTATACACAGGCTGCATCCAAAATGGTACCCTATTCCCCATAGGGCTCTGGTAAAAAGTAATGCACTATATGGGGAGTTGGGTGCCATTTGGGACTATCCCAGTCTGGAACAGATCCAGTGCTGGTGAATTCAGATCCAGCTACATGTAACCCAGACGATGAGAAGAAAACTGTACCTGCCTGCTATAGACTACCAGGGGTGCCAGATTGAACATGCACCTAGAAAGCATTCATTAGAATGGGTCGAGTCCAGATGAACAGAAATACCATTTAATATGCAACAAATCCCCAAAACAAGTGAACGGTAAAGAGAGAGGGTGTTAGTATCTTGTCTTAGCCCCAGCGCCTGTCTGTCACATGTGAACGCGTGCGTCCTTCGGTCTGTCTGTGGCCGTGGCATTTCAAGGCTGTCATGAGAGCCGTGTGGCCTCAGGCAGCCAGGCAGATGGTCAGACAGGACAGAGAGGGAGCACCTGTGCAGTCCCCCATGGCTGAAACCTAGACCATCTGACATGGGGCAGCGTGCTGACCTCCCCGAGCTCTGAGCCCTGTGAGCAGGGGAGAGGAGGAGAAGGAGAGCTAGCTAATCTGGTAATTATGGCTGCCCCTGCTGCTAACTCCACAAGCTCCAGAAAGGATGAGAAGGAAAAACAAGAGATAACAAGAGTTAAGAAAATTCCATGATCCCTCCTGCACTGAGGGCTGGCGGAAGGATCGACGAGGGGGAGATAGAGGGATTCGGGAGGGAGAGGTGCACAGCTGTTCTGCGGACAGAGGGAGAACGGCTATCATCAGACAGACGGCCAACTGAATTCTGGGCCGTGTGGAAGGGGGTTTCATCCCTCAAACTGCCCCTCTGATATTATACTGTAGCTTATTTTTTATATATTTTTTCAAATTTAACCTTTATTTAAACTAGGCAAGTCAGTTAAGAACAAATTCCTATTTACAATGACTGCCTAGGAACAGTGGGTTAACTACCTTGTTCAGGGGCAGAACGACAGATTTTTACCTTGTCAGCTCGGGGATTCGATCTGGCAACCTTTCAGTTACTGGCCCAACCCTCTAACCACTAGGCTACCTGCCACCCCAACACACACACATTTGTGTGTCGGTTGGTGTTCTCTACCAGATGATTATGATATGTGATAACTAAAGCAGATGGAACATCATACCAGAGCATAGCAACAAGCAATCACACACAGAGACAGACCCCCACAGTAGAGATGTACAGTACACAAGATAAGAATGCAAAACAACTAAAACACCAAAAGTGAAGACAGATTTCATCAGGTGTGAATATTCTCATCTAGGTCAGCTGGAGGTGTGTGTGTGTGTGCATGCGTGTGCATGTGTCCACTATCTAACCTCTCCAGCCACAAAGAAGAGCAGTGGTGTCTCCTCCTCCTTTGCTTTGTACTTAGCCATGATCTTCTCTGCGATTGGCTGGATCAGCTCCTTCGCCGGCTCCAGCTCTCCCTCCTCCTCCGCATCTGAACAAGAGAGAAACACAGGAGTCAAATGTATGAAAAGAGTATAAAGAGAGAAAGACCAGAGGGGACAGGATGAAGAGAGAAAGACCAGAGAGGGAACAGGATGAAGAGAGAAAGACCAGAGAGGGGACAGGATGAAGAGAGAAAGACCAGAGAGGGGACAGGATGAAGAGAGAAAGACCAGAGAGGGGACAGGATGAAGAGAGAAAGACCAGAGAGGGGACAGGATGAAGAGAGAAAGACCAGAGAGGGGACAGGATGAAGAGAGAAAGACCAGAGAGGAGACAGGATGAAGAGAGAAAGACCAGAGGGGAGACAGGATGAAGAGAGAAAGACCAGAGGGGAGACAGGATGAAGAGAGAAAGACCAGAGGGGAGACAGGATGAAGAGAGAAAGACCAGAGGGGAGACAGGATGAAGAGAGAAAGACCAGAGGGGAGACAGGATGAAGAGAGAAAGACCAGAGGGGAGACAGGATGAAGAGAGAAAGACCAGAGGGGAGACAGGATGAAGAGAGAAAGACCAGAGGGGACAGGATGAAGAGAGAAAGACCAGAGGGGACAGGATGAAGAGAGAAAGACCAGAGGGGACAGGATGAAGAGAGAAAGACCAGAGAGGGGACAGGATGAAGAGAGAAAGACCAGAGGGGACAGGATGAAGAGAGAAAGACCAGAGGGGACAGGATGAAGAGAGAAAGACCAGAGGGGAGACAGGATGAAGAGAGAAAGACCAGAGGGGAGACAGGATGAAGAGAGAAAGACCAGAGGGGACAGGATGAAGAGAGAAAGACCAGAGGGGACAGGATGAAGAGAGAAAGAAAACCAGCCATGAGAAAAAGGAGAGAAAGAATGTGCAGGACGGGAGGAGAGAGGGGGTGAGTGAACAGACAGATGTACAGATGAGTGAGGAGACAAAAGGAGGAGACGGGGTGAGTGAACGGACAGATGTACAGATGAGTGAGGAGGCAAATGGAGGAGAGCTGTGGCTGACCCCTTTGGATCTGATCTTAGGGTGGCCTGAAATCACGAGGTCATCAGTGTGCACCCGGTCACTCCATTCTCACATTGCTTTATTATTGTGTCGTCTGGCCTGCTGGCTGTCCTGTCCACTTTGGCCTGAGCCACTTAGCAGAGCATGGCATCCATCTCTGCCATCTCTCTCAATGCTAACAGCCTAACAGACAGACATACCATTTTCTTCTCATCCTTCTCTCTACCCTACTCTTGCATGTTCTCAAACTTTATTATAGCATGCGGCCTTACAACTGATCTGTTCACTTTTACTACTTGCACAATATTCTTTAGAATGTACTACTATACATAGTCTGAAGGATTGTTTTGGTAGAAACCAGTACTGAATGCTCCTCCATTCACCCACAAAGAGCACGAGGTAGGGCCTCTCGTGGAGGTGCACGGTAGGGACTGACATTGAAATGGTCATCCACTCATCTACTCACCCACAAAGAGCACGAGGCAGGGCCCCTCGTGGAGCTGCACGGCGTTGGACTCGCTGAGCTCCAGTACGGGCCGGGGGTGCCAGGGGAAGAGCCGACACTCTGGGTCATTCAGCACCTCCACACGGCCCTGTCGCGTGATCATGTGACCTTCCGTGTCCAGCAGAATAAGGGTGGGAATACCTGGGGAGGGAGGGTGGGAGAGAGGAAAAAAGAAAGTGAGAAAGATGGAAACAGGGAGAACAATCATGAATTGAAGATCTTGCTATTCTGCCACCTCACCCTTCTGTTCTTCCATGTTTCCAGTTACTCTCACCACATATGGCTGTCTCTCTCCCACTGTTTATCTGTGTGGTATGGAGGAGCTTAAAGTCCCTCAGAGGCTCTGACCTGCCTCTGCTCTCTGTCTCTCTCCCTCTCTCCATCCATTTCTCTGCTCAGACTCCCGCTGCGTTCCCTGTTCAGGAGATTTTTCATAACGCTCGACCCCTTTCTCTCCCACAGTCTTTCAGATTACAATCTCACTGCTGTATTAAACAGCCTTATCAGAAACAGACAGAGTGCATAGTGTGTGTTTGGCTGGGAGGAAGGGTGTGTGTGTGTGTGTGTGTGTGTGTGTGTGTGGTGATGGGTGGGGGCCAGTGTGAATAACAGGGGTTTGAATGGGGAAGCGGGGCAGTATCGACCAGTCCTGCAAGCATTCTTAACATCCAGGCAGAAGAGGCAATGACCCAGCACCTTGACTACAACCACACTACTTCCCTGTGGACGGACAGACAGACGACACAGACGGACAGACTTGATGGTGGGGCATTAGCGAGAGACGGGGGTGGGAGGTGGGTTATAGAAAAAAAGCCTTGGGAAGAAGGAAAAAGAAAGGCAGAGTGAGACAGAGAAATGACCCTTACTCAGCGAGCGGGACAGTAAACTTGATTACCAGCCCACATTCCTTTAGCTTGAGGGCTATCTGTTCACTGTTCCCTACCCTGACCCAGCACAGAACAGCACACAGTAGAGCTGGCTGCCATTAGGCCGCTTCTCCACATCAACACATAATTTGGCCAGACAGTTAGTGTTTGATACTCACTCTGAGCATCATGTCCAGGAGGACTTCAGTATATGAGTACAGGAGGAGACATCAGAGATAGGGTTGTACCTTGTATTCCGAAGAGTCTGTTGAGTCGTGATCGTCGGGCCTCGTCTGAGTATGGAACTGCCAACCAAGGCATCTCACTGAAGTACTGCTGAAATGACTCCTCCGACCTGCGTTGGTTGACAAACACAAAACAACCCTCAGAGCCACTGTCAACTCTGTTTATTCAGTCGATTCAAATTTTTCTCCATTAAAATAACATAAAATTGATCAGAAATACAGTGTAGACATTGTTAATGTTGTAAATGACTATTGTAGCTGTAAACGGCAGATCTTTAATGCAATATCTACATAGGCGTACAGAGGCCCATTATCAGCAACCATCACTCCTGTGTTCTAATGCCACGTTGTGTTAGCTAATCCAAGTTTATAATTTTAAGAAGGCTAATTGATCATTAGAATAGTCGTGCAATTATGTTAGCACAGCTGAAAACTGTTGTTCTGATTAAAGAAGCAAAAAACCTGGCCTTCTTTAGACTAGTTGAGTATCTGGAGCATCAGCATTTGTGGGTTTGATTACAGGCTCAAAATGGCCAGAAACAAAGAACTTTCTTCTGAAACTTGTCAGTCTATTCTTGTTCTGAGACATGAAGGCTATTCCATGCGAGAAATTGCCATATAACTGAAGATCTCATACAATGCTGTGTACTACTCCCTTCACAGAACAGCACAAACTGTCTCTAACCAGAATAGAAAGAGTAGGAGGCCCCGGTGCACAACTGAGCAAGAGGACAAGTACATTAGAGTGTGTAGTTTGAGAAACAGATGCCTCACGAGTCCTCAACTGGCAGCTTCATTAAATGGTAACCGCAAAACACCAGTCTCAACGTCAACAGTGAAGAGGCGACTCCGGGATGCTGGCCTTCTAGGCACTCAACATGCCATTGGAACACAGGAGTGATGGTTGCTGATAAATGGGCCTTTGTACACCTATGTAGATATTCCATTATTATTATAATTCTTTAAAAATCAGCCGTTTCCAGCTCAAAAAGTAATTTACAATATTATCAATGTCTACGCTGTATTTCTGATCAATTTGATGTTATTTTAAATGGACAAAAACAATGTGTGTGTATGTATATATATATATATATATGCGCGTGAGAGAGCATGACAGAGAGCGAGAGAGCAACAGAGAGAGCGCGAGACAGAGAGTGTGTATGCGTGTGTGAAGGAAATACTGCATGAGTCTCACCTGTCAGCGCTGACGAACACTATCTCAAACTTCTGACCTGATTCCTTCACAGTGCGATATGATTCTACCAGCACCCGGGTCAGACTGCGGCATGGAGGGCACTGCAGGGACAACACAAACAGTTTCCAGAATGACCTATATTGATCTGTCCCTATACAACTGTATATATATATATATATATATATATATATATATATATATAATGATGACGGATGTGTAGTTGAGGTCAACATGGCCTTGGGTGTGTTTTCTGACTGACTCTGCAGTACGTCACTCCAATGTTTCACCAGAAACCAGGACTAACATTTAATTTTGTTTCCTGGGCCATTCAAATGTGAGAACCTAAGTGCTCAGGATTGAACTCAGGATGGTCTTGGCTTGGAGGCATTTGTTGTTGAGAGGGCTCTCAAAATACACACTCACAAGTCAAGCAGGGAGAATGACTTCATAGTCTCTGGTCTAGTGTGTGTGTGTGTGTGTTGTGTTCCCTCCATGAGTGCGTGCGAGCGTGGAGGAGCAGAACGGCTGGCATTAAGATGGTATCAGAGTGCCAGCGGTGGCAGATCTGTGGCTGAAGAAAACAAACCAGACCAGTCTCACTCAGTCTCTCCCTCTTACAGTATATTCTCTCTATCCATTCTCCATTTCCTCCTTTTTCTTTCTCAGCCTCAGTGACACAAACACAGCGCTCACACACACATAGCTAGTGACGAGGGTAAAGTCAGTGAGGAACTGGGTCGCCTACTCTATCCTGTCGAGGGTCACTTCAGGTTGTTGGTAAAAAGTAATCCCCTGGCCAAGTGCTGGCCATTTCACGCTTGGAACTGTCTCTTAATGGTGGGGTGGATTTACACTGTTAAGAGAGGGGAATGTAGCCTTAAAATAATACACATAACTATATCAAATTGTATTTGTCACATGCGCTGAATACAACAGGTGTAGACCTTACCGTGTTCCTGTGAAATGTTGATTTACAAGCCCTTAACCAACAATGCAGTTCAAGAAAGAGATTTGTTTATTTAGTAAATATTTTCTTAAGTGAAAAATAAAATAAAAAGTAACACAGAATAAAATAAAAAGTAACAATAACGAGGCTATATACAGGGGGTACTGGTACCGAGTCAATGTGCGGAGGTACAGGTTAGTCAAGGTCATTTGTACATGTAGGTAGGGGTAAAGTTACTATGCATAGATAAACAAACAGCGAGCAGCAGCAGTGTACAAACAAAGGGGGGAGGGGGTCAATGTAAATAGTCTGGGGTGCAATTTAATTGTTTGGCAGTCTTATGGCTTGGGGGTAGAAGCTATAAAGAAGCCTTTTGAACCGAGACTTGGCGCTCCGGTACCTCTTGTTGTGCGGTAGCAGAGAGAACAGGGATGGCAGGAAGCTTGGCCCCAGTGATGTACTGGGCAGTACGCATTACCCTCTGTAGCGCGTAACGGTCGGATGCCGAGCAGTTGCCATACCAAACGGTGATGCAACCGGTCAGGATGCTCTCGATGGTGCAGCTGTAGAACCTTTTGAGGATCTGGGGACCCATGCCAAATCTTTTCAGTCTCAAGAGGGGGGAAAAGGCATTGTCGTGCACTCTTCACAACTTTCTTGGTGTTTTTGGACCATGATAGTTTGTTGTTGATGTGGACATCAAGGAACTTGAAACTCTCGACCCGCTCCACTACAGCCCCGATGTTAATGGGGGACTGTTCGGCCCTCCTTTTCCTGTTGTTCACGATCAGCTCGTTTGTCTTGCTCACATTGAGGGAGAGGTGGTTGTCCTTGCACCACACTGCCAGGTCCCTGACCTCCTCCCTATAGGATGTCTCATCGTTGTCGGTGATCAGGCCACCACCGTTGTGTCGTCAGCAAACTTAATGATGATGTTGGAGTCGTGCTTGGCCACACAGTCGTGGGTGAACAGGGAGTACAGGAGGGGACTAAGCACGCACCCCTGAGGGGCCCCCGTGTTAAGGATCAGCGTGGCAGATGTGTTGTTGCCTCCCCTTACCACCTGGGGGCAGCTGGTCAAGAAGTCCAGGATCCAGTTGCAGAGGGAGGTGTTTAGTCCCAGGGTCCTTAGCTTAGTGATGAGCTTTGTAGGCACTATGGTGTTGAACGCTAAGCTGTAGTCAATGAACAGCATTCTCACATAGGTGTTCCTTTTGTCCAGGTGGGAAAGGGCAGTGTGGAGTGCAATTGAGATTGCGTCATCTGTGGATCTTTTGGGGCGGTTTGCGAATTGAAGTGGGTCCAGGGTTTCCAGGATGATGGTATTGATGTGAGCCATGACCAGCCATCATGAATATCGTCATGAGTGCTAGGGGGCAGTAGTCATTTAGGCAGGTTACCTTCGATTTCTTGGGCACAAGGACTAGGGTGGTCTGCTTGAAACATGTAGGTATTACAGAGTCGGTCAGGGAGAGGTTGAAAATGTCAGTGAAGACACTTGCCAGTTGGTCCACCATGCTCGGAGTACACATCCTGGTAATCCGTCTGGCCCCGTGGCCTTGTTAATGTTGACCTGTTTAAAAGGTCTTGCTCACATCAGCTACGGAGAGTGTGATCACACAGCCATCCACAACAGCTGGTGCTTCAGTGTTGCTTGCCTCGAAGCGAGCATAAAAGGCATTTAGCCTATCTGGTAGGCTCGCGTCACTGGGCAGCTCGCGGCTGGGTTTCCCTTTGCAGTCCGTAATAGTTTGCAAGCCCTGCCACATCTGACGAGCATCAGAGCCAGTGTAGTAGGATTCAATCTTAGTCCTGTATTGACGCTTTGCCTGTTTGATGGTTCTTTTGAGGGCATAGCGGCATTTCTTATAAGCGTCCGGATTAGTGTCCCACTACTTGGAAACGGCAGTGGCAGCTCTAGCCTTTAGCTCGGTGCGGTTGTTGCCTGTAATCCATGACTTCTGGTTGGGATATGTACATACGGTCACTGTGGGGACAATGTCGTTGATGCACTGATGAAGCCGATGACTCAGGTGGTATACTCCTCAATGCCATTGGATGAATCCCGGAACATATTCCAGTCTGTGCTAGCAAAACAGTCCTGTAGCGTAGCATCTGCATCATCTGACCACTTCCGTATTGAGCGAGGTACTGGTACATCCTGCTTTAGTTTTTGCTTGTAAGCAGGAATCAGGAGTATAGATTTATGGTCAGATTTGCCAAATAGAGGGCGAGGGAGAGCTTTGTATGCATCTCTGTGTGTGGAGTAAAGGTGGTCTAGAGTTTTTTTCCCATCTGGTTGCACAGGTGACATGCTGGGAGAAATGAGGTAAAACGGATTTAAGTTTGCCCGCATTAAAGTCCCCAGCCACTAGGAGTGCTGCTTCTGGATGAGCATTTTCTTGTTTGCTTATGGCCTTACACAGCTTGTTAAGTACGGCCTTAGTGCCAACATCGGTTTGTGGTGGTAAATAGACGGCTACGAAAAACATAGATGAAAACTCTTGGTAGATAGAGTACCTCATGATAAGCTGTGGACCACACTACCTCAGGCGGGCAATACCGAGACTTCCTTAATATTAGACATCGATCACCAGCTGTTATTGACAGACAGACACACACCACTACCACTCGTCTTACCGGACGTAGCAGTTCTGTCCTGCCGATGCACGGAAAATCCAGCCAAATGTATATTATTCGTGTCGTTGTTCAGCCACGACTCTGTGAAACATAACATATTTCAGTTAATGTCCCGTTGGTAGAATAGTCTCGAACGGAGCTCATCCAGTTTATTCTCCAGAGATTGCACGTTTGCCAATAGAACAGATGGTAGAGGCGGGTTACGCACTCGCTGACGAATTCTCACAAAGCACCCTGATCTCCGCCCCCTGTACCTCTGTCTTTTCTTCACGCGAATGATAGGAATTTGGGCCTGGTCTCGGAGAAACAGTATATCCTTTGCGTCGGACTCACAAAAAAAAAATCTTCGTCCAGTTCGAGGTGAGTAATCGCTGTTCTGATATCCAGAAGCTCTTTTTGGTCATAAGAGACGGTAGCAGCAACATTATGTACTAAATAAGTTACAAACAATGCATAAAAACACACAAAATAGCACAGTTGGTTAGGAGCCCGTAAAACGGCAGCCATCCCCTCCGGCTCCATTGTTATAGCTTTTGTAGTTATATATGTACATAATTACCTCAATTACCTCATACCCCTGCACATTGACTTGGAACTCTCTGTCTATAGCCATGCTATTTTTACTCGTTATTGTTATTCACTGTGTATTTATTCCTCATGTCACTATTTCTATTTTATCTTTAACTCTGCATCGTTGGAAAAGGACCTGTAAGTAAAAAATTCACTGTTAGTCTACACCTGTTGTTTGTGAAGCATGTGACAAATAAAATGTACAAATTTGTATTGGTTTGGAAAGTGGACCAGTCAGTGCGTTATGGCTTGGTGTTGACTGTTCTCTGGAGCTGAAGGCAGCACTGGCAGCTGGAGGGGCGTCTGCGGCCTGTGTGTGTGTGTGTGTGTGTGTGTGTGTGTGTGTGTGTGTGTGTGTGTGTGTGTCATCAGCTGAGCTCATCAGTGACACAAGCCTTTCATGCATCACCAAGTCACGACCTTCACATGGATGGGCAAGCCCAGCACTGACAGAGACAATGGATCTGACGCCCAGTGCCCACTTTAAAAAGGGCACTAGTTGGTGATGACGGCAAGGAGTGGAATAACTAGCTACTGTAGTTCCAGACAATGGAAGTCCCCTAACTACTCTGTCCATTCCTGGCTACCGGCTGCTGTGTTTCCTCCCGCTGTGCCCTGCCGCCCCGCCCTGGCTTTCACTGATGCCTTTGTTTTCATAAGGCTACTGCTCATATCAGAGGACAGCTGGGTGCCTGAGAAGGAAAATGAGGGTCCTTTCCCTCCCTCCCTGCGTGTGTGTCCTTCCCGGCCCCCCCACCACTTACCCAGTGTGCTGAGAAGTACACTCCCACATAGTGGCCCTCCAGGGAGCTGATGTCTGTCGTCTGCCTGTTGCTCCTGAGCAGAGGGCCGGCCACCACCTCCGCAAAGGGCTTGGGCCCCCAGGGGAACTCCAGGCCTGAGAGAGGGGGGGTAAGGGGGAGGAGGGAGAAAAGGACAGAGGTGAAGAGGGGGTGATGGAATGAGGGAGAAGTAGGGTGGGAGGGAGGGTTTGGTGTTGGGGAAAAAGGATAGAGAGACAAGGGTCTGATTAGTGAACAGAGAAGAGAGCTTTTTCTGTGTGTGAGAAACTCCCCATTCAAAACCAGAGCACTCTCTCCATCCCTCTGGCACAGCTATTAGATATTAAATACATGCACATGTGCCCAGCATTTGTCATACAAACGTCTATACCCAGTGTGTCTCCTACTCACAAGCTCTTTTGTAATCCATGTCATCTGCGTTTGGAAATGGGACCGCACAACAGATGCAAAATTAGATTTGAATGATTATTGAAAGCCATGCTTTTCAATTTCCCATACAGGGAGCGCTGCCAGCCTTACTCCCTCTCGTTTCTTTTTCAAGGTGTCTTCATTGTTAGTGTCAAGCACTAGAGATGCATTTGGGATGACCAAATAATAAGGTGTAATCATAAATAAAGCGCTGTAGGCAGGGCTGTAAAGGTTCCTTTATGTGGGCCTTCCTCTATAGGCCTTCATTAGGCAGGGCTGACACATCCCCACTGCCTCTGCCGCTGTAGCCTTTTATTGTTGTCCCCATTCACACTGTAAAAGTGCACTCCTTCCTGGTGCTGCAGGCAACTTCTCCTCCACTCCACCACTGAAGACAGCTAGGCCCTTTCACAATGCTGAAAGAGAGAGGGTCCTGAATTCTCAACCACCTTCCCCCTTTCACCCCCAGCCCACCTACTACCCCGCCTGTAACCCCCGCCTCCCTTCCTCACTACAACAAACACACCCCTTTTCTGCTACCGCTACCCTCTAACAACTCTGAAAGAGGAGGGGATGGATGAATCTCTTCTTTACCACATCTAGTTGGTGTTAATGAATCATGGGAATGATACAGTATGCAGTCTACTGTGGGCTGGGATGGAGACTGGGATTCATTAAGCAGACAGAGGATCTGTCATACAGTTCAGCTCGTGAAATCCATTCCCCTGCACCACGTGTTCTACTGCCACCATGCCTACTCTCTCCACTCTCTCTCGCAATTCAATTCAATTCAAGGGCTTTATTGGCATGGGAAGCATATGTTAAATTTGCCAAAGCAAGTGAAGTAGATAATAAACAAAAGTGAAATAAACAAAAATGTACAGTAAACATTACACTCACAGAAGTTCCAAAAGAATAAAGACATTTCAAATGTCATATTACATCTATATACTGTGTTGTAATGATGTGCAAATAGTTAAAGTACAAAAGGGAAAATAAATAAAACATAAATATGGGTTGTATTTACAATGGTGTTTGTTCTTCACTGGTTGCCCTTTTCTTTTCAGGTCACAAATCTTGCTGCTGTGATTGCACACTGTGGTATTTCACCCAGTAGATATGGGAGTTTATCAAAATTGGGTTTGCTTTCGAATTCTTTGTGGATCTGTTAATCTGAGGGAAATATGTCTCTCTAATATAGTCATTCATTTGGCAGGAGGTTAGGAATTGCAGCTCAGTTTCCACCTAATTTTGTGGGCTGTGTGCACATAGCCTGTCCTCAAGGTCTGCATACGGCAGCCTTTCTCAATAGCAAGGCTATGCTCACTGAGTCTGTACATAGTCAAAGCTTTCCTTAAGTTTGGGTCAGTCACAGTGGTCAGGTATTCTGCCACTGTATACTCTGTTTAGGGCCAAAAGCATTCTAGTTTGCTCAGTTTTTATTTTTAAATTACTTGACACATTGGAAATAATTCACTTTTTGTTTTCTCATGATTTGGTTGGGTCTAATTGTGTTGCTGTCCTGGGGCTCTGTGGGGTGTGTTTGAACAGAGCCCGAGGACCAGCTTGCTTAGGGGACTCTTCTCCAGGTTTATCTTTCTGTAGGTGATGGTTTTGTTATGGAAGGTTTGGGAATCGCTTCCTTTTAGGTGGTTGTAGAATTTAACGTCTCTTTTCTGGATTTTGATCATGAGGGGTTATTGGACTAATTCTGCTCTGCATGCATTATTTGGTGTTTTACGTTGTACATTGAGGATATTTTTGCAAAATTCTGCATGCAGTCTCAATTTGGTGTTTGCCCCATTTTGTGAATTCTGGGTTGGCAGACCTCACAACCATAAACGGCAATGGGTTCTATAACTGATTTGAGTATTTTTTGCCAGATCCTAATTGGTAAGTCAAATTTGATGTTCCTTTTGATGGTATAGAAGTCCCTTCTTGCCTTGTCTCTCAGCTCGTTCACAGCTTGGTGGAAGTTACCTGTGGCGCTGATGTTTAGGCCGAGGTATGTATTGTTTTGTGTGTCATCTTGGGCAACGGTGTCTAGATGGAATTTGTATTTGGACCTTTTTTGGAACACCCCCTCTCTGACTAATGGGCCTTTCTCATGTTGTGCAATAAGGGCTCTAAAGAGCAGGATGTCAAAATATTGTGATTTTTTGGCCATGAGAGGACATCCTCTCATGTACCAGAAAGGAATGCAAGTCTGCTCTTGCGAACAGGCAGTCTCCCACTTAAAAGCTTGGAAATTATAGGTCTGCAGATGTGGGAATAAGACAGGGCACTTTATAATATTCATGCAATACCAGAACAGGACACAAATTGAGAAATATGGCCAGCTCTCCAACTGGTGAAGGATGTGGCACAGAAACTTCGCAATATGAAATTCTGACGAGGCATTTTTCATGTAATAAACTGTGTGCTTGTTTGCGCGCGTGTGTGTCTGTGTTCCGGTGCCCGTACAGTTGCTCAGTGCTGAGGCTCAGTCTGACTGAGGAGATTTACCTTTGGGGTCATCTCTCACCACCAGTAGTCCGTTCCGACACACCACCTTCCCTGTGGCTGCATCCACAAACACCAGCGAGGGAATACTGGTCACCTTGTACTTGTTCCACAGCTTCATCTAGACAGACAGAGAGGACAGAGGAGAGAAATAGGAAATATGCAGTTAGTATAAGACACCTATGCTCTGGTTAATCGTCCGAGCAACAGGAAGAGAAAATCAAACAAATAAAAAAGTAATTGAATGTCGTACATCTTACTATAGTTGTTTTCCAACTAGTTTATAACATCTGTTGATAAATAATTATTTATCAGACATCAATTGATATCCATACGTTTATAGGACAACAGCCATTTTCACTATCATTACAAAAGTGTGGAAGTACCAGTATCTATTACCTTACCAAGGCAAGCTGTTTCTCTGAAGTATAAAGGGACTACAAAATGAGCCAGGTTGAATAAAAATGCAGCAGAGACGCAGCCTGCGGTAAATTAGCTGAAGGCTAGAATCACACTATAGCTAACTTTAAAAAGTAACTGGCATTCACAAGGAGCGTTTCGCCCCTGCTGTGTCATGAATCAAATCAAATTTTATTGATCACATACACATGGTTAGCAGATGTTAATGCAAGTGTAGTGAAATGCTTGTGCTTCTAGTTCCGACAGTGCAGTAATATCTAACAAGTAATCTAACAATTCAACAACAACTACTTAACACACACAAATCTAAAGTAAAGGGATGGAATAAGAATATGTACATATAAATATATGGATGAGTGATGACCGAGCAGCATAGGCAAGATGCAATAGATGGTATAGAATACAGTATATACATATGAGATGAGTAATGCAAGATATGTAAACATTATTAAAGTGGCATTATTAAAGTGACTAGTGATCCATTTATTAAAGTGGCCGATGATTTTGAGTCTGAATGTAGGCAGTTTGATGGCCTTAGAAGCTGTTTTTCAGTCTCTCGGTCCCAGCTTTGATACACCTGTACTGACCTCGCCTTCTAGATGGTAGCGGGGTGAACAGGCAGTGGCTCGGGTGGTTGTTGTCCTTGATTAACTTTTTGGCCTTCCAGTGACATCGGATTCTGTAGGTGTCCTGGAGGGCAGGTAGTTTACCCTCGGTGATGCGTTGTGCAGACCGCACCATCCTCTGGAGAGCCTTGAGGTTGTGGGTGGTGCAGTTGCCGTACCAGGCGGTGATACAGCCCAACAGGATGCTCTCAATTGTGCATCTGTAAAAGTTTGTGAGGGTTTTAGGTGACAAGCCAAATTTCTTCAGTCTCCTGAGGTTGAAGAGGCGCTGTTGTGCCTTCCTCACCACACTGTCTGTGTGGGTGGACAATTTCAGTTTGTCTGTGATGTGTACGCCAAGGAACTTAAAACTTTCCACCTTCTCCACTACTGTCCCATCGATGTGGATGGGGGGGTGCTCCCTCTGCTGTTTCCCGAAGTCCATGATCATCTCCTTTGTTTTGTTGACGTTGAGTGAGGTTGTTTTCCTGACACCACACTCCGAGTGCCCCCGAGTGACCTCCCTGTAGGCTGTCTCGTCGTTGTTGATAATAAAGCCCACTTCTGTTGTGTCGTCTGCAAACTTGCTGACTGAGTTGGAGGTGTGCATGGCTGCACAGTAATGGGTGAACAGGGAGTACAGGAGGGGGCTGAGCACGCACCCTTGTGGGGCCCCAGTGTTGAGGATCAGTGAAGTGGAGATGTTGTTTCCCACCTTCACTAATAAGAGCAACACGATGTAAAAGGAGCAGAAAAATCCACACTTGATAAAAACCTTTTGTCACCGACTCTGCACTATACCCCATAGAAATACAAAATCACTTAATTTAGCCTTTCTTCGAGTGAGGAAAAAACTGTAAATGATTCTGTCTATTCAATAAAGTATTTGAAGCAAGCATACCTACACAGGAATTAACATCTAATTATACTGGACAAAAATATAAACACATCATGCAACAATTTAAGATTTTACTGAGTTACAGTTCATATAAGGAAATCAGTCAATTGAAATTAATTAAATTAGGCCCTAATCTATGGATTTCACCTGACTGGGAATACAGATATATAATAGCTGGTGCACGATATCTAAGGAGGTCTTGAGCTATTGCTCACCTGAGGTAGAGTATCTCATGATAAACTGTAGACCACACTACCTACCTAGAGAGTTTATCTGTATTTTTCATAGCTGTTTACAAACCACCACAGTCAGAGGCTGGCACTAAGACAGCACTGAATGAGCTGTATTCCGCCATAAGCAAATAAGAAAACGCTCACCCAGAGGTGGCGCTCCTAGTAGCCGGGGACTTTAATGCAGGGAAACTTAAATCCGTTTTACCAAATTTCTATCAGCATGTTAAATGTGCAACCAGAGTTAAAATAACTCTGGACCACCTATACTCCACACACAGAGACACATACAAAGCTCTCCCCTCCTCATTCCTGCTTATAAGCAAAAATGAAAGCAGGAAGCACCAGTGACTAGATCAATAAAAAGGTGCTCAGATGAAGCAGATGCTAAGCTACAGGACTGTTTTGCTAGCACAGACTGGAATATGTTCCGGGATTCCTCCAATGGCATTGAGGAGTACACCACATCAGTCATTGGTTTCATCAATAAGTGCATCGAGGACGTCGTCCCCACATTAACCGTACGTACATACCACAACCAGAAGCCATGGATAACAGGCAACATCCGCACTGAGCTAAAGGCTAGAGCTGACGCTTTCAAGGAGCGGGACTCTAACCCGGAAGCTTATAAGAAATCTCGCTATTCCCTCCGACGAACCATCAAACAGGAAAAGCATCATTACAGGACTAAGATTGAATCGTACTACACCGGCTCTGATGCTCGTCGGTTGTGGCAGGGCTTGCAAACTATTATGGACTGAAAAGGGCTGCAAAGAGCTGCCCAGTGACACGAGCCTACCAGACGAGCTAAACTACTTCTATGCTCGCTTCGAGGCAAATAACACTGAAACATGCATGAGAGCATCAGCTGTTCCGGAAGACTGTGTGATCACGCTCTCCGCAGCCGATGTAAGACCTTTAAACAGGTCAACATTCACAAGGCCGCAGGGCCAGACGGATTACCAGGACGTGTACTGCGAGCATGCGCTGACCAACTGACAAGTGTCTTCACTGACATTTTGAACCTCTCCCTGTCCGAGTCTGTAATACCAACATGTTTCAAGCAGACCACCATAGTGCCTGTGCCCAAGAACACAAAGGTAACCTGCTTAAACAACTACCGACCCGTAGCATTCACGTCTGTAACCATGAAGTCCTTCGAAAGGCTGGTCATAGCTCACATCAACACCATTATCAACACCCAGAAACCCTGGGCCCACTCCAATTTGCATACAGCCCCAACAGATGATGCAATCTCTATTGCACTCCACACTGCCCTTACCCACCTGGACAAAAGGAACACCTATGTGAGAACGCTATTCATTGACTACAGCTCAGCATTCAACACCAGTGCCCTCAAAGCTCATCAATAAGCTAAGGACCCTGAGACTAAACACCTCCCTCTGCAACTGGATCCTGGACTTCCTGACGGGCCGCCCCCAGGTGATAAGGGTAGGTAACAACACATCCCCCACGCTGATTCTCAACATAGGGGCCCCTCAGGGGTGCGTGCTCAGTCTGTTCCTGTACTCCCTGTTCACTCATGACTGCAAGGCCAAGCACGAATCCAACACCATCATTAAGTTTGCTGATGACACAACATTGGTAGGCATGATCACCAACGAGACAGCATATAGGGAGGTCAGAGACCTGGCCATGTGGTGCCAGGACAACAACCTCTTCCTCAACGTGATCAAGACAAAAGGAGATGATTGTGGACTACAGGAAAAGGAGGACCGAGCACACCCTCATTCTCGTTGACGGGGCTGCAGTGGAGTAGGTTGAGAGCTTCAAGTTCCTTGGTGTCCACATCACCAACAAACTATTATGGTCAAAGCACACCAAGACAGTCGTGAAGAGGGCACGACAAAACTTATTTCCCCTCTGGAGACTGAAAAGATTTGGCATGGGTCCTCAGATCCTCAAAGGGTTCTACAGCTGCACCATCAAGAGCATCCTGACTGGTTGCATCACTGCCTGGTAAGGCAACTGCTCGGCCTCCGACCGCAAGGCACTACAGAGGATAGTGCGAACGGCCCAGTACATCACTGGGGCCAAGCTTCCTGCCATCCAGGACCTCTATACCAGGCGGTGTCAGAGGAATGCCCTAAAAATTCTCAAATACTCCAGCCACCCTAATCATAAACTGTTCTCTCCGCTACCACACGGCAAACGGTATCGGAGCGCCATGTCTAGGTCCAAGAGGCTTCTAAACAGCTTCTACACCCAAGCTATAAGACTCCTGAACAACTAATCAAATGGCTACCCAGACTATTTGCATTGCCCCCTCCTCTTTTACACCGCTGCTACTCTCGGTTGTTATCATCTATGCATAGTCACTTTAATAACTCTACCTACATGTACATATTACCTCAACTAACCGGTGCCCCCGCACATTGACTCTGTACCGGTACCCCCCTGTATATAGTCTCGCTATTGTTATTTTACTGTTGCTCTTTAATTACTTGTTTCTTTTATTTCTTATTCTTATCCGTATTTTTTAAAACTGCATTGTTGGTTAGAGGCTCGTAAGTAAGCATTTCACTGTAAGGTTGTATTCGGCGCATGTGACTAATACTATTTGATTTGAGATATGCATCTGTTGGTCACAGATACCTTAACAAAAAAGTAGGGGTGTGGGTCAGAAAACCAGTCAGTATATGGTATGACCACCATTCGCTCATGCAGCGCGACATCTCCTTCACATATAATTGATCAGGCTGTTGATTGTGGCCTGTGGAATATTGTCCCACTCCTCTTGAATGGCTGTGTGAAGTTGCTGAATATGGTTGTTTAATCAGCTTCTTGATATGCCATATCTGTCAGGTGGATGGATTATTTGGCAAAGGAGAAATGCTTACAACCAGGGATGTAAACTAATTTGTGTAAAACATTTTAGAGAAATACGCTTTTTGTGCATATGGAAAATGTCTGGGATCTTTTATTTCAGCTCATGAAACATGGGACCAACACTTTACATGTTGAGTTTATATTATTGTTCAGTGTATAATGACTGTTGTGACTGTATATTGTGACTTGATATGAATATAAAACATACAGCATAAAATCGTAAACAGACTCTTTTTGACCGCAAATGCGTGTTTGAAACTGGGACTATTTATATGTGTATATGTTCGGTGTAGTCCGACGACAGAGAGCACATCTCACACAGTGGAAACTCACTTTCATATCAGAGGGAAGAAGATGGGCGTTGCTTGAAATGACTAGCTCCTGAAGAATAGCACTGAGAGTCAGAGGTCAATTTCCTGAGTTGTCTGAGAAGCATAGAAATATTGATGTTTGAAAGTCTGATAGCAAGTCTGAGCCAGAATTGTACCAGTGACCTTAAGATAGCCAAGCCAATACACCAAGGACTGCACCAGTCCAGACAATTTGGTATAGGCACATAGTACCATATAATGATTTTAGCACTGTGGTCTCTAGTAATTTCAGTGAAAGGGAGAGATAGATGTAGGAGTGAGGCCTGTCTGCAGTCTGTCTCAGTGGGGGAAGCCTCCAGTTGGGTTCAGTTACAGTTCTGCTCCTGTCCAGGCCTGGCTGATGAAAAACTTTTGTTTCTAATAAAAACAATGACTTCACTTCGGGAGACAAGTTAGCGTTCTGATGTGCAGACGGATTCAGGGAGGCTCAGGCTGCTCAGAGAGATTGGCGTTTTACAGGGTATAGGATCCCTCGACAGGGACTGTACAGGGAGGGACCTCCTCTCTACTGTGGAACTGGAAGAGGAGTGTTCAACCCCCACCAGGTCCTCTATGAGCAGGCATCTCTCTGGTCAGCGTGCCTACCTGTCCTGGGGAGTGGAAGACCCAAGGCCTCTGGAGTGGAGTATCATGCAACCTCATATCATGCAACCTTACAATCAAAACATATAGCCCAACGTTGATAGAACAACTAAATTAATACCTCTAAATGAATATAGGAGCACCTCATTTTTCGCTCAACACGGAATAGTGCGCACTCCCTCAAATCGTTTGGAGAAAATATCCTTTCCATTTTATTCAGCTTTGTTCAATTGTATTCTTCATACTATAAAATAATGCGACGGAATTCTAAGCAAATCTTGTCTGTAAAATGAACTAGTGTATCTCACAGCCATTTGGCATAGCCACATCAGGACAACTCAGAGTATGCTATTCTGTTCGTCTGAAATAGATTAAAAAAAAATTATATTATGTTTCTTTAGACCCATCTAAAATAAATAATGGTTGTATTGCATCAGTGGCTTGTGTGGAAGCCAGGAGATACTAAATGTGTTTATGTTAATTAACGGTCAGTTACCGTGAGACCGACAGTTATTTGCTTGACAATCACCGGCTGACAAAATTTTGTGACCTCCACAGCCCTAGGGACATAACTTTGAAGTCACAACAAAATATATTCCAAACCCTTCTAATAGACAAATCATATTTAGCTAAAAATGCTATAGGGCCAATGGATGACAGGCTATACAGGAAGTCTGTATTTACAAATCATTAGGTCTATTTGCTTGTTTCGAATACTGTACGGTTATCAACTAAACATACTAGGAGATGTTTGCCATAATATACCCTTTTGGTCAGTATGAGTTGATGAGTTTATATACAGCTTGTCTAAAATATACATCATTCTTCTATGATGTGTACAGTAAGTGTACAATGTCAATGTGCATACATATATGTCTATCTATTAGTGTGTGTACCAATGCCAAACCTCTCTCAACCCCACCCTGCTCTAGTCTGAGCCTGGTGCATAGAGAGCACTGCTGAAAGAGAGATTGTTTCTGAGAGGCAGAGACCTCAGAGCCGATTCAGCCTCGATCCTTTCACTACTGCTAATTTACTGCATGATCCGGAATTTTGTCTGCCTGGCGGTATGGCTGCAGTTCAGGGCACCGCAGGACACTAAATCACGTCAGCTGTAGATCTGTAGATCCGCCTGGAGGCTAGGCTGTGTGTGACAACCATCGGGCTGTTATCATGATTTCAGGGCAGATGATGGGCCTGGTAATTACGACAGTTACATCACCTACATTCATTCATTGATGGCAGCTACATACATTTCACCACCTTGAGACATGATGATTCATACTGGAAGAGGTATGGAACAGTCATTCATTTATACTTATGTCACTGTTTAGAGGCAAAGCAAGATGCCTTGCTGTGCTTGTTCTCATGGTGATTCTTCCTCAGGCTGGCTAAATCAAACACCAAAAGGAGAACCTGTTTCCTATACAGTGGGAGTTTTTTGCAGTTTTGAAAACAAAAGCAGATGTTCCCAAGAGGGACAGGATTTTTTGGAGTGGTATGTTATAAAATGTTGAAAACAATAGCAACATTTGTTCCGAATCTCTAGAGTTTCTGCCTTGCACACAGTGACAGACTGTACTTCTTTCTACTCCTTCTCTCTTCGGTTTGCCTTTAGGGACTAAAGACAGAGGAATGTGATCCCATAGTGGTCCCAATATTAGCTTCCCAAATGTAGCCACTCCCTCTAGTACCTTACTCCATTCAGAGAGTCAATGTTTGAAGCCATCTGTTCAGAGTTGGGTGTATTATAAGCTGCAGAGAAAATAAACAAATCAAATTTCATTTGTCACATGCGCCGAATACAATAGGTGTTTTATGAAATGCTAACTTACAAGCCCTTAACCAACAATGCAGTTTTAAGAGTTAAGAAAATATTTACTAAATAAACTAAAGTAAAAAAAAAAAATAGAACAGAACTGGTGACAGAACTGGTGACCCCGTGAGCCACAAACACTCATAAATCAGTGTCCAAACTAAACTTATTCCCCAGTCAGGGCTCATCTCGAACCTACTTCACATTGGTTATGTCCCAAATGGCACCTTACTCCCTTTATAGTGCACTACTTTTGACCACAGCCCATATGGCTCTGGTCAAAAGTAGTGCACTATATAGAGGATAGGGTGCAATTTGGGATGCATGCATGGTCGTCTCCAAACCAGATCTCTGTGGTTTGTCTGGATTTCATTTGACTCTTGAAGGAATGATTTAATCAAAGTATTGAAAATCCATTGTGCTGTAAGTTTTAATCATCTACTGTAGGAAAGTCTGTGCAAGACCCAAAGAAATAAGAACATGGTAGAAAACGTATTTACAGCTGAAGATGAGAGGAAGCATTTAAAACTTCTCGGAAACAATCATATCATTTTATCAGCATAAATCATAGCCAGTCTAGAGACCCTAGCATTAGTTCCTTCTGCATGTTTTTAGGTGGGCAACCCTTTTCATTACCCAGACCAACACACTAGACTAGATCAAATGTGCCAATAACCCCCAGCCAACCCCCTAGAGACCCGGAAATCCATACTAACAATCCATTTAGACACACACTCTCCCTCCCTCCCACCTCCCCTAATAGGATCACCCATGGCTGCGGTTCCACTTATGGAGGCTGAGGAGGCCTCTGAGGGAGCAGTAGATCTGCCTGTATGGACATAGCAGAGCCAGACGGCCAGGCCTGTAGCTTAATGCAATGCTCTGTATAAAGCTCACATCGGAGATGTTCAGCACGAGGTGAAAAGGTCATCATAATGATCAAGCTCCGACTGCCTGTCAAAAACTGATCTTGTTAAATCCACTGATGAGTCTTGTGATTGCACTAAGTAATGTCACACTGTCTGTATGTCATTCTGAGAAGGGAATTCTCACTGTTGTCCATCTTGTCCACATACAATACTGTATCTATGTTTGATGTCATGGATGGTAATCGTTTTCATGCCTCTTTGTACTGCTGCACTTTAGTAGGAACACTGGGCGTTTAAAGGGGTGGGGGTAGTTAACAGAGCTCCTACTGGCGTTCCCAAAGCTCTCACAGACACATCTGCTTCACTTTTGACCCGCTCCCTCCCATCTGAACCCCTACTGCCGTTTCTTCCCCCGACCCCTCCTCCTCTCCCTTCCCCCGACCCCCATGGTCTCCCTAGCCCCATGCCGCTTTGTGGAGGTAGGCTGGGCTGAGAGAGAGTGGTGCTGGGCTGAGAGGAGAAGCCCTGTTGAGAGAGCTGGAGTGGAATAAATTCCTCCAGTCATCATCCCTATTCACTTCTCATTGTTCCTGCCCTGACTCCACACAGATCTACTTTTACTGGCCCAGGCATCCAGACCTGAGGCGCTTGCCAAACGCTCACATTGCAGCCCCATTTTAGCAAACATGGCACTTACAAAGGGATTTCAATAGCGTACAAAGGAGTGCATGTGCTCCACCCTGCTGAATACTGACAGGAATAAAGTTCTTTATCTCTCGATAGAATACTTAAGAATAACACGGATGGGCATTTTTAAAAAACACACTACAAAAGGAAGAAGGGAGTCGGAGTAGCTATTTCTAGAATCAAAGCTTTGGCCTTTCACAGAGTACTGTAGGCTATACCTACAGAACAATTTACCATCTGATAGTAGCTAGCTAGTTTGTGTTTTAACTTATTTATCATGGTCTAGAGGGCATTCCTGTACTTTATCTAGTCTTGCATTCTGGGGAGAACACTCTCTGGACTCATGTCTCTTCCACTAATGAACAACCAGAATCCTAAATTAGGCTGTATTCCCTTAATCCCATTAGCTATGTCTTTTTACTTTAGCAACACGCTCCTGAATTAACTCACTTCCCCATTCTTTTCAAAAGTAATTTATTGCCATGTGCATTCTGTTAGATTGGTATGTAGGTTTGAGAGTTCTATAAAAAAAAAACAATAATGTGTTCCACATTTATCAGAGCATGGCGGGCCAGACAGGCAGGGTAAACCAGTCATGTTCAACTAAGACATGTCTCCATGGGGGGCAAGAAAAATATTGTTTTCCAACACTGCTGAGGAATCCACACTGACCCGTTTAATATCCATGATGGCAAAGACACCAGTAGTCAGATGATCAGTCACTCCGTCAATAAAACCTTCGTTGATGGTATTTGAAGTAAAGCTAGCCTGTTAGACAGCAGTCTCAGGACCTGAGAGATCTAGTAGTCTCTCATGTGGCCTTTCAACAGGTTGATAGATAGACATCCTCTGTCTGTCCGTCCAGCCCACTCCATACCAAAGCGTTCATCTTTTATTGGGTATTTCTATAGAGCCTGCCTGCAGGCAGCCTGAGCCCTGGCCATGAAGGTTTACTGGGAAGGACCAGGGGAGGAGGTAGGAGAACTGAGCCGCTTCCCAAATGGAACCCTATTCCCTATATAGAGCACTACTTTTGGCCAGGATCTGTAGGGAATAGGGTGTCATTTGGGGCACAACCGTGGGCTGTTTTGTAAAGGACAATGCTATAACTTACAGATTTTTATGTTTCTCACAAAGCGACAGCATAAAAGAAGATTCTCCAAGGTGACGGCTAGACTGTAGAGTTCGGTCCTCAACGATGGGAAATGTATCCCATCCCACATTTGGATCCCAACTTCATCTCATTTACATTGATGTAGTGTTCAACCGTCTGGAGCTTATTCATTCTACATGGAGCTTTCAGCCTTTCGCTATCGGGGAATGGAGTAGAACCGGGTAAAATATGAGGCATATTGGATAGAAGCCCTGTGTTCTAGTGCTTAGATAGGCAGGGGTAAGGGATGGAAGGAGGGAGCAGGCGACGTGGAACAGAACAGATTAATCCAGTCTCCTCAAACCCTCCCCAGCCAGTCCCAGTCAGAACCACTGATTAACATTACAGGCCTCTGGTCTCGCTCTCTCTGTTCCACTGAGCTCATTACAAAAACAACAAAAAAAATAGGTCCCCGAACCACAGTACAGTATAATATTTTCTCTGTTATGATGGATAAACACTCCTGAAATAAACAAGAGTAATGCACATTAGTCCCCCTCCTTTTCAGGGCAGCATGTGATTGCTGTATCATATTTATCTCTTACAATATTCATTGGCCCGACCAACAATTTTGCCGTTATGGACCTCCTTGCACACACACACCCACGGGCTAAATTGCTTCCGATAGAGGCCTGTGTTGCCATGGCAACCCCCCAGTCACATTGTGGGCTGTTAGTTAATAATTCAGTGATAAATTAACGGTTTTGTGAGGAAAACAGGTGCCAGAATGTCAGAGAGCTTAGGGGGAATAGCTGGATGGAAAGGGAGAGAGAGAGCGACAGAGGAGAGAGAGCGACAGAGGGGAGTTTCTTCCTCTCCTCTTGTGTTGACCAAAAGCTGCTGTCTGAATGCAGGCTCTTAATCTAAACTCAGACTCTGTATGGCTGGGCACCACCGTGCAAGTTTTTATTTAGTGAAGAATGCAGCGTAAAAGGGGGATTGTAAAGGAGTAGAAATACAGTACTCAATAGTTATCTGCAGCATTGTGTCTTCCACAAGCGTGGGTCGCCCCTGAGGACTACATACTGGAGGGTCAAAGGTCAAAGGCAGGGGGTGCAATCTTTACTCCTGCTGGTGTTTAGAACTGTGTAAAAGCCAAAATACCTCTCACCCTAGCCCTACATACCCCATGAGTCAATTATTAAACCAGTGTAGACCACAAATGTAGAAAGTTCACCGCTTGCAATTCTGTGGAAGAATTAGAATTTACTTCAACAATGTTCACAAGATGCACTGCAAACTATGGCCGGGACAATACCAGTATTGTGATACTCGTTAGTATTGTGGCAAGAAAACAAAACATGAAGTGGATTTAACTTCTTCAGGAAAACAGCCCTAATGCTGGAAACAAACACCATTACGTTTTTTTTACCAAGCTAACGCACACAATCATTTTACATACAGCATGTTTTTAAAATGACCAAAGTGTTTGGTCTGCTTCGTGTTTTCTTTTATGCCATGGAACAAATATCATGATACTGGTATTGTTACAGCCCTACTGCAAACTGACCACTTTAGTGTGGACCAGTATAAAAGCTCTGGTGGTGAGTTTAAGCTTTTAGAGAGGATTTTCCTCCTCTCATCCTGCCTCTCATCAAGTCAAGGCCTGCTGGGCCTCTCAGATAGAGAGAGAGTGAGATGTTCTGGCTCTGCACCAAACTGCCCTACTCTGGTCTGGCCAATGGGCACGGCCGCCAGTCTGTTAGAGATTGGCATCACCATGGCCCGCCTGCCTCACCCACTGGGAGAGAGAGAACTGCCCTCAGAGCACATTTTTCCTGGTTGTCCCTGGCGCCTGCCAGAGGTAATTCATATCACACTCTCTCATGCAAAAAATGTAATCTAATACATTATGGAGTGGTTCCTGGTACGGGGCCGGCTAGACAGTGCAGCCTCAGCATCCTCCTCAACTCAAAAAACATGCCCACACACACCTTGTTAAGACCACATTAAGCCTTTGCTGGCACCTGCCAAGCCTCCATGATGATCCAAATAGAAAACATTAGTGAGCAATACAATAACATAGCCTACTATAACATACGTGAAGAAACCACTAAGAATAACCTGAAAATCCTCCTATGCTTTTATATGGTTTTAGTGAATTAACAAGAGGGATACTTTTAGCTGTGATTCATAGAAGTACATAAATAAAGTAAGACAGAGTTCTATGTTTAGGCTGGATTGGAGGCTTCGGTCAACTGGCTTCTTTGAGTACCACAGGGAGGGGGGAGGGGTGCATTTACACAGCTCCTTCCCTATTTTGACTCCTGGTTGACCCAACGTTTAACTCCCACTCTTCCTTCTATTCCCTGGAAGAGACAAAATAGCAAATATCCCAAATAGCACCCTTTTCCCTTTTTAGTGCACTACTTTTAACAAATATAAAGGGAATAGGGTGGCATTTGGGATGCATCCAGTGAGACAGACTGGTTGTGCTCCTCCAGCTCCCATCGCAACACAGGGGATTCATTTTGATAACACTTTACATAGACAGACATTATCACAGTAGAACTTTCAGAACACACAGGGTGTTTCTGAAAATGCATACTACCGTGCTCCAAGCACGCAAATTGGAGCACAGGAGGGTCAGAGTATGAGTCCAAATCAAAGAATGCGAAACGGAGCAAGTAGTGCACTTCTCATCTGCATACTCCGTTTGTACATATTTTGAAGCATGCATGGATGTAAGCTTCAAAAGGAAAGTATGCAAAGAAATATGACGCAACCACTCAAAAAAAATACAAATTCTCCAAATACATGCTGTGTTAATTTTGGCATGGTTACCTGCCAACTGTAGTGTGCGTAGGTCGCAAGCCACTAGTAAGTCAATAGAGTTAACTGGCCAGTTACTACTGTTAGCTAGCCATAGAGCCACAAATAATTGTTAGCTAACAACGAAGAATTGACATCTACATTGGATAACACTTGTTTTAGGTCATTTTTGATGTATAGCTAGCTGATAGTTATGAAGTAAAACGTTTGCATTGTGTATATCTTGTTTCGTCTCTATTGCAATTGTCCTGGCTAGAAGAAGGTTCAGTGAATGATAAGTTAATAGGGCTAACTGGATAGACACGAAGAATTGGTAGCTCGCTACCCACAAAGATTTTACATCTACTGTACCTTTTGCCTATTTAACTAGCTAGCTGATAATTCTGAAGTAACACATTGCTTTGTGTATATCTTGTTTTGTCTCTATTGTTGCCATTGTCCTGGCTGGAAGAAGGCTCAGTGAAGGGGGAGATGCAGCGGGAGGTAATACAGTAGGGGGAGTGCGAGTGCTTCTCAAATGATGTAATGTTTTATGCGTTCGCCACACTCTCGTCCTCTCAAGAGAACGTCGTCGGATAATGCACTTGATAATGCACTTGATAATGCACTTGGAGCATGAGAGTGTGGAGCACAGAGGTATGCATATTGAGAAACACCCACCATCTCCTTCTGAGGATTTCTGCTTCCCTATACTTTGAGTTTACCGAAACAATAGGATTGTTAGATCCATTGACATCATGCATCATGTTAGGTGATACATAACAGTTACTGTATGTATGTCTTATATAGGCCTACGTGTTGTTAGTGCTGGACTTGGACTTCTAATGGGACACTACTACTGCAATAAACCCAAACTACTCCTTACAAAATAATAAAGCCTTTTCTGATGTCCTTGTAACACATTATTAGGTCCCTGTATGAGCCTGAGCAATGTAATGAAATTATCCAATACAAAATTTGACTATATACACACTAACCTCCCAGAGAGATATATGGTGCATTTTAGTGAGGGTGTATTTTCGGTTTCATTGTGTTCTGAGGCCAATGAGTAGGGTTGTAAATCACAGTGACACTGGCCATGCGACTATACTGCATCATAAACTATAGACCAGTGGTAGCTAGCTCCCAGATACTTGGCTCCAACTCTACAAGACCACAGTCAATACACACACACACACGTCATCTGGGCCTGACAGATGCCTGACTGCGATCCAAAGCTTTATATGAGAAAAATGTCTCACCTCTACTTCAATACACCCACATCACATTCACAGTACAGAATGCATGTTATTATGAAATGGGATGGCCTTGAGAAAGGCCACTCGGCTGAAACGTCGACCAAAGTGCCCTGTCCACCTCTGAACATGGAATAAAAAGATCTAGATCACCAGCATTTTTTGCCTACCAACCTTTCATTTTATACAGAAATGGAATGACATGCATCTATTGTGCTGTCCTCTGGGGAGAGGAGTTGTAGCTCGTCCCGTTCCTTCATTACCTGGTACCAGATTAAACCTACAGTGACATTGGGTTACATTGTGATACTTGATCTCCATTCATTAACCCATTTCCTCCTCTCCTCTTACGCTCATTAAAAGGCACATCTGTTTCGTGTTGCTGCAGGCAGGGCTCTGGAGTTTACGCCTGAGCTGTACATCTGGACACCCGCCTACACCCCCCCCCGCAACCCCCACCAATAAACCCCCCTCCTGCCCCGTGACAGCTTACAACCCCATTGTCACAGCAGCACCAATACGTATAGAGAATCTCCTCTGCTACCCCCCCTGCCCTTTCTTCCGATCGGCTTTGCTCTGACAATATGTTCTCAAATCAGAGCGGCCGGTCAGAGAGACTTAAGGGTGCAGCTTCCATTGGTGCTCCGGCTTAAAACCTACACAAACCACAAAAATGGGGAATTTTTGCTCCAACTACTTGACCTAATTTTTGTTAAATAATTTGAAATGGCAATGCATGGAATGAATG